>NC_142522.1:43175951-43253451 GCF_964205215.1 Stylophora pistillata
CGTACGCCAAAAAAAAAAAAAAAAAAATTACGCGACACTGGAGGTAAAACTTAAGATTAAAGGTTACTTTTAAAAAGGGCTTAGTAGAACGCACAGACAAATCCTATAGTGAATGGTCCAGGCCAGATCTACTCCTTGTATATTTTCCATATATTTTGGAGAATAGAAATTCATTTTAAAGATGATGAACTGCATATAATACTTTCATGATTACTGATATGTTTTAGGGCTCAACTTATTACTATATAATAACGTGTGAATCAGATCATGTGCTCTACACAACTGCTTTATTAGAAAACTATGAAGTTAATTACATACAATATAAGCATAATCACATGGCTGCGGTCAAGGGTGTGCTAACTAATAGAATATGTGGATTAATCCTCTTTGGTATTTATCCAAATAGGAACAAACACTATATTAACTTCATTTGCTGAAGGCGCTTCAGTTTGTAAGCTGGTCTCCGTGTTCAAATGTACAGAATACAATTAGGATCCGTGGATCATAATACTCTTGGATAACCGTGATTAACTTTTTAATTTGGGGCTGTCAGTTTTTCTCTTTTCATAGTTGGTTATCTGAATGAAAAAAAATGTCACTGGAGGCGAAAGAAGAATGTGTCATTTGTGTGGGATAAAAAGTTGTGCACAGTTGTTCAAAAGATGACCAGTGTAAATTCAAACTCGGTGTTCAACGTGTAAACGGATTCTATCCGTGCTAAAGTATTTGTGTAGCTACCTCCCCTAGGTAAATTAGTTGTAACTCTTGAACTCGCATTTGTTAATTTTATTTTCATTTGCACCCTTGAAAATGGCGTCAAGAACTCGCCGAAACGTCGGGATATTATATCGCTCGTTTTTACCTGTCTATGCTACCGAATTCTACCATATACTACCCAATATTCATGTAAGTGCTAGGGGATTAACATAGATCAAAATCGTTTCGCTGACTAAAAATTTCTTGCAAACATCGTGGACCTCTTATGTCAACACATTTATAAATAATAACTGGGGAATGGTACTTCCTACATACTTTGAGTGAACTTATGGCAACTGCCTTTAAAAGGAAATGATAGGAAATTGTTTGAGGATAGCCATGCACAGACCTTGAAAGATAGTTAACAAGTATTCACCGAACTAGTGGAGAAGTCTAGTTTTGAATTTACGTACCGAGCCGCGAAACTGTGAGGTTAATGTCCATCTCTGGCCAGCGAAACTAAGGTGAATAGTTTTTTTTAGTATATATGGGATATTAACCAGGCGGGAGGTCAAGGTCGCCCTTTTTTTTTTCTTTTTTTTTTTTTTCGCATTTTTATGGACCGAGACGAAGTCAAACAAACAATGGAATCCGTGTATAATACGCACCGCAATTTTGATGGTTATTTTTATAGAAATACAGTGCGTATTATAAACGGATAAATTCGGTACAATATTTTCGGCCGCGTGTGAGTTGCTCGGAGGTGAATAGCAGAGGATATTCGGAGTTTGAGTAACCAACCAGAGCTTGCCTTCATCGCTATTTACCTTTTAGCACATTCTGACGACTTATATATTCTAGCTTATTAACAATGCTTTTTCCATTTCTAAGAAGTGTGAGACCACAGTACCCTAGATGCGGTAAACTATAAGCTTCGTAAAGGCAACGCTTGAATATCACACGAATCTCGCTACTTTAAATGCCTTGGTTGTCAGGATCATTTGAGCAAACTAAACAATTTTTGTAAGAGCCGTGAGCTTCTTCATGTCTTCCAAACTAAAAAGCTATCACTTTTATGGTAATTTTCACTGATTCAAACATAAGTCAGAGATTAGTCTCGGTGATGATTTTTTGAAATTCTGTGGATTGATTCTGCAAAAGAGTTCCTATCTTCTAGCTTTCTTTTTTTTCCTGATCCTTTGGGAAAATCCAGGTAACAAACGCGACAGCAAGATACATCAGAGCTGTTTTAAACAAATCATTCACAGACCCTCTCACAAAATAGAATAGCCCAGCTGTCATCACCACACCGAACAGGAAGAGGGCAGCAAGTAAAAAGATTATGCAGAGAAACGCAAACCTGAACTTAACAAGTTTGGCTTCTGACTTAGTACAAATAAGGTGATAGACTGGGTAAACTATGGCAAAAATGGCAACACAAATAACGAGTAGAACAAGAAGACCCCATGATGTGTTAAGCATTATTCCAACTGCAAGCCAGCAAAAATGAAACGCAGTGAGGTTCCCCCACACAAAGATACAAAATCTTTGCCATAATCCATAACATGTATTTTCTGGGATAAACGCAAAAGTCGTCGGAGTAACTAATGGAACAATTACTATCCCTGTAATTGAGAGCCCAACAAGAAAACCGAACATGCACCACAGAACTATCGAGTTTCCTTGCGCCAGTAACGTTAGAACTGTTATTTGAAGCCCAAACTCTACTAACAATAACAAGTAAATTGCCACTTCAATAGCCTTTGCTAAATTTTTTCTACTATCATCCTCCCTGGCTGCTTCTTTGAAGAATATGAAAACTCGAAAGGATAACAATGGACCAGACAGATATGCGAAACCAAACGAACCAATAAGAAGTACAATAACCATGTAATATTGACGAGATTCTGTTAAAGTGGATATGTCTGGAGTATGACCCTTTGTAATGCACTCAGCTGTGTTAAGTGTTGGATCTTGGA
Organism: Stylophora pistillata; assembly: GCF_964205215.1. NCBI lineage: Eukaryota > Metazoa > Cnidaria > Anthozoa > Scleractinia > Pocilloporidae > Stylophora > Stylophora pistillata. The sequence continues at coordinate 43,178,627 of NC_142522.1, forward strand.
TCGTTGGACTGTGAGCTAAGTCCTGAAGCTGTAGGAAAAAATTTGCTTTTAGTAGTGTTCTACAAATTTCAATGCGGACTGCTCCAAAGACCACCCAGCCGAAATCACGCCTATGATTACAGCAACACCATTTTCTTGTTTTAATTCATACCTAAAACTCAAACGGAAATCCTCGTTGGTCTTATGATGCCCAGTTAACAATTAACAATTTGCCCTGATCCTAACCTGCATACAAAATACTGTTTCTTAGGGAGTGGTGACGGAGATGGTCGATAGAGAGTGGACCTCATGCCTCAACCCATTTTTTTTAGACACACAGTGGGTGGGTGGGGAGCCATGCCGTCCGTAACAGTACGACTGCTTACTAACCGAGTACGAAGTCTCTACCGTATAAGTTGCTGACCGAGTTTTTTTCCTCATATGATGTATGGCCCTAGCGAGTGCATACGTCCTTAATCGGACATGAAATAGGTAAAAAAAAAAACTGCCCGGGAAGAAGGGGTTAGAATTACCCACAAGCCCTGTAGGAGGATCAGATAAATTTGATATGACACAACCATAATCCTCCCCCTCCCCTCCCCTCCCCTCAAAAGGTGATATATAATGACAGGTCACTGAAAATTTTCTTCACTTCCTCTCAGGCCAGGGGTACTAGATTTTTCCAAACGGACCGAACGCGGGTTAGATATTATATTTCTATCATTTCCGCTGGTTCCGGATCATAGACCGTATCGTAATCAAAAAGCTGGATAGGTTCCCCGCGCGCGATTAGCAAATCACACGCAAGGAGTTAAGATTCCAGCTCCTTGAGATGCTTCAGAAAAAAATTAATAAAGCCCAACTTTTTTTTTCGCTTCTTCGATTTGCCTTTGGACGGGGAAAGACCGGTTCACATTGGTACTTCTTGACCAGTCCACTGGAATTCAGAATGCTCACACTAAGCCTGCGTAGCTAGCCTGTACATACATAAGCTGAAACTTGCCTAACTCTTTTCCAGGGTTGTTTACCGAAAAGGAAAGAGTCGTTTTCACAAATTAGTTTCTTACCTCAGACAAGGCCCTTTGGATGATTGTATATCGCTCATTCTCTGAAACATTGCAGCAGAATGGCAAAATTGAGATGTGTAATTCTCGTGAGCGATATGTAGCAAATATGGACCAGAGGGATAGGACTTCAAGAATTCTAGCAGGGATGGCAGCGTACAGGCATGACATACTCCACGTGTACAGTATGGGTGAAGAGATTTCTGTTCGGTTGAATGCAGACAAGTTAACATGAACCAGAACAGCTGACGGCTCCCTTGAGGGATACAGAGCAAGCGCGATGTTGAAGTAATTTCGCTGAGATGTTAGGGTGTTGTAAACATCACCGTAGGTTTCGCTACAAGTTGTATGATTTGTACATTCACTGACCACGTCTGCTTCAGCGTTATGAAAGAGGTACGTGGCATGCATCAGGAAGAGAAAGAAAACTGAAAACTTCTGCGAAGTAACCATCATGGTTCCCTGTACAGACGAGAATAGACTTTCTTTGTTTCCTGGAACGACATTCGTATGAAGGAACCTGGGGCTCGTTTCTCAAAAGTTCGGGTAACTTACGGGCCCGAAGCCATGTTTTAAAATCAAAATTTAAACAATAGGAAAGCAGGTTCTGGCACCCAAACCAGTCTTTTTTGTTCCTTTAGCTGATAGTTTTATTGTATCATTTTCAAAACTTTTGAAATCTCCATCTTGAATGACAACAGAACAGCTTTACGGGACTTTCGAGAAACGGGCCCCAGGCTGACAATTAACTACTTTCTGCATTTGGGTTTTTCGGGATAGACAAGACATCAGGGAGATTCCCAAAGCAACAAAACAGAATGCAACCAGAGAGCTCGAAGATTCTTTGATTGTGTTGAAAGGTGTGCAAATAACGTTATCTATCTACCTATCGATCAAATAGCTGGTATACATGACCTCTCGAATAGGGTGGCTTTTTTGGCTTTATCTTCCTCTCAACTAAGAAGGGCGCAATAATTGAGTTTTTTTTTTTTTTTTTTGTTTTTTTTTTTTGAGAATATCGCAAGTATCAGACACGACAGAATTTTGCTTGTATCTTACTCGTTTAATTCCACATCTGTTTACGCACTCGTGCGTGAGGTACTTTGAATGAATTTATTTTGAGACTGGGTACGAATCGATAATATGATGATTGATTGTTGACATGATAATACACGGTGAAAAATTCCTTCAGCATGACTCACATTTGACGGGCCCTTCCCAGCCGTATTAATTTAAAAACTTTTCAGTTACTCGATCTCAGATCGTAAATTTACCAATCATTTCTTTACCACCAAATAGATTCAAAAGTTTGGCGTGCGGCCTAGCTTTTCGAGGGGCAGCTTACACTAGCTTATCCGCGGGTAAATGCAGTTCTGACACGACCATGACAGCGCTGCTCAACCGGAAGTCTCTGAGAGAAACTAGCACCAGAAATATGAAACCCAGTATGCAGAAATGAGACCTACTAAGAGGATATGATCTCTTGGACCTACCAATTGATTCACTCTGTTATGAATTTACAAAGAGTTGTCATAGATATTCCCATAATTCCCATAGCTTGTGCATAATTAGTTGAGCGGTGAGGCAGGTGGTTTTGTTCGAATTTCGAATAAGAAATCGAGGAAAGCACGCTCGACATCGTTCGTCGACGTTGTAACAAATACGTGCACTTATAAGAATCATAATTTCCCACCTCAACGTGCTATTTAGCCCAATATCAACTCAATATCAGATTAAATATTTCATTTATCCTTGCGCTCTATATAAATATATGACATCAAGTCTCCGAAGCCACAATCACTTCCTAACAGAGAGGCCAGCGCTTAGGCTAACAAGACAGCTACAACTGTTTCATGAAAAAGTATACATTTTGAAGATCCCTTCGACAAAGTCGCTGCCTATCAGTACTTTAGCTTTCAGTGAATTTAAAAGCGACGTTTGTAGCTGGAAAATCATAACAGGGCACAATGTCTTCTTGATCAAGACTCAATTCGTTCTTCGTTCTTAAGTATTACAGGTTCGCTGATAACAGCACTTTGGATTCTCGCTGGTTGTGTATACTAGTCAAAATCAACCACATGACAAGCTAACACTGGGTTCATAAAGTTGTCTAAGGAGTTCAGAGTCCTTTGCCAATTTTCAAACTTATTTTCATAAAGTAAAATATAAAACATTAATTAGTCACGAGGAACTCTATAATTATTGTAAATTCTCATGTTATTTGACGTATGAGATGCCTCTGCTAGCGAGCTTTCAACGAGAACTGAGTGGACTGAAAGATCCACCTTTCTCCTAGTCTTTAAGATCCACCAGCACTATGCACGAAATTCTTACTAAGCACACAGATGACTTACCAGACACGTCGCTTCAATCTTTGTTGTTTTCATGCGGAACCCGAGCCGGATGTTATATGACACCTCGCGAGTCTTATATGACGACAAACATCGATTAGCGCTTCTTTTCCACAGATAGTTGGTTTGAGAGGAGAGATTTTATATATAGATCAAAGTGTTACGGCCCGTCAAACTCCTACCATAGAAAGTGTAGTATGATGTAAAGTATGTAGATACTTGTAAATTATATTACGTTAACCAATGAATTAGAATATGTGAAAATCATGTGTGTACTGCTGTTTCATGAAATGTATGAAAGCAATCCTCGCAGTAATGAACCCTACTTATTTACTGGTGGAAATAAGGCCTGAAATATCAAGTTTAGTTCGTTTCAAAGCAGAAAGCGCGAGCGGGTGGGTTAAAATAAGATATTCTTCGTTATAAAGCTTTCGTAATACAGAAATAAAATCGGACCGCTTGTTGTTTTCAATTGATTTGACGGTTTCGAGTCTCCAACAATTCCAACTGGGGTGGGGGGTTTGGATTCTTTTTACGGACTTAATTCGTCTATACAAGAGAATTTCTCGGTATATCCAAATCAGCAACCCGATCCTGGGAAGTTTTCCCCTGCAAAAATTGTCCTCTCAGTTCAGAACTGACTACACGGATTCTGATATGGTTTGTAACCCAAGGTAAATTGAACAAACAGCAGTAATGACCAATTTTCGTTTAAATTTGGCAGTATAGGACTGTCACCCCTCCACGGCCAAGCTTGGCTGTAAGCGGTTAGTTGTCCGGACACTTTTCTTTCAATTAATTGCAGCGACTGAATACAATCTTTCTAGCATTCCCTTCTTTCTTTTCCAGCCCATAAAAGGTGACATGGATTATAGAGCTGCGAGTGTACCTTGTTAAACATGAAAAATGTGACATCATATTTCCATGAAAACACGCTCTAGCGCAACCTTCCCCCTCTTTGTTCTTCTGCAAGACTTTAGCAATGATAGTGAGCCTCCCTTACTTTTAGGCCCAGGAGAGGGCGGGGTCAACTCGACCCAATTACAAAAAAAATGGGGTAATGCCTGAAATTAGAAAAAGAAAAAGTACAGGAATGGGCGAAATGCCTAAAAGAAGAACATGTCTCGCACTGTGTTTAAGGTTTGGTCATAAGAGTCTTCCAAGTTAAACTGCTCTCATTAACACAAACGCTTCATGAAAAGGGCTAACATCGTAACTGCGTTGGGTAATTACAACAGCATAGACAACACCACAGGAGGTCTTCTTTTTAACATAATTTTTTTTATTATTACATTCCAACCTTAGCGCATGAACAGTGCCGTCGATATTTTGTCACGGAAAGCTTTACGCAACGAATAACTGTTTAGGAATGGCTGCCGAAATCGCATTTTGGTTATTTTAAAGCTTTATTTTCTATTTTCTGTTTTTAAACATGGACGGTACTCCGACAGCTTGAAAGGCTCGAGGAGGATCCCTTGGGCCAGGTACCGTGAAAGGAATCAGGCCTGTGGAAAAATCACACGAACAGAGTTAAAACATGAAGATACACAATTCGATTACAATAGACAGAGCGCTTCTCGACCAGTGAGCAATTGCAAAGCGTGGTAATCTCTCCTTTAACTCCAAGCTTTACCAAAAGTAGCGTTATCATCCTAGTCTGTGTATATCCACCCGTGCTCTGGCAAAGAAAATAATGTCGGTAGACGGGTCAAAACTACTGTTCTGCAGACCGCTGACGAAATTCGACCGCACGATCTTACGTGTGATGTACGACATCTCAGAGTTCCTTCGCTAAATTGCCGATAAACTCTTTGTACCCTTTCCACGTTTTTTTTTTTTTTTTTTTTTTAAGTTTTGACCAGTAAATGTACAAGCTGTAAGAAGTCTGGAGGAGTTGTAAGCCACAGGGGTCAATGTAGAAATTTAGATTGTTTCAGACGTTTTCCAAGCCGCCTTCAGGAAAATAAAACCATGTTACTGGTCACTTCGCCGACATGTTAGCTCGCTGACAACCAACTCGCTAACATCTTTGCTCAACATACCGACACCACTGGTCAACTCGCCAACACCTTTGTTTAACTCGCCAACATCTTTGTTTAACTCGCCAAAATCTCTGGTCAACTCACTGACAACTGTTCAACTCGCCAACATCTTTAGTCAGCTCACCGACACCACTTGTCAACTCACAGAAAAACGTCGGTGAACACGGTGACATTAATTTCTGTTACTCGATTTATTACCAATGACCAAAGACGACTGTAAGCGAGTTGACTATGGTGTCGGCGAGTTGACATGTCGGCAAAGTGACTGGTTACAAACCATAGATTAAACTCCACAATAAATCCCAACAGTAAATACCTTTATCTCGAGCTTCGATAATCGCCTTTGTTAAGAGTTTGTGCTGTTTTTGACAAACACCTGGAACAATGAGAGAAGAAAAATTGACGCAATTGAATACTTTCACTCAATTTTTTTAAGGCCGAAAAACAATGAGATAAACAAGCAATGTAAAACAAACAAAAAAAAGCTATGTGATCGAAGATACAGGCGCCCATATTGACCAATATACAAGCTTGACCTTTAACAGCCTAACATCAGAATGCATATTCTCCCTACTGTTCTCCAGTTTTCCTTCAGTGCTGACATGGAGAATTTGTTTAACAATCAGGAGCTTCTCCAGTTGGTAATCACTTTCCTTTATTGCTATGTTTAAGAGGTTTTTAGTTTTCATATCCTCACTAAAATAACTTCCTCGACCCTTTAGTAGAAAGTACTATCACCTGTTTTGCTCGTTTGAAGAATCATTCCTGTATGAGGGCAGATAAACTGTGACAACAAACCCACATCCTGAAATTAAAATTAAGAGCAATCAATAAAATCCTTCCTCACCATGTAGCAAGGGTACAATGTACAACCAGTTGTCACATCTAGAGTTATTAATTATAATTAAAAAGCTGACATAGTTGTAAGCAAAACCACTTATAAAATGGTCTGAAAATGGACTGCTGTGACAGGAAGCACCTCATACGACCAAAGATATAAATAATTCAGTTACCAACAGTATGAGATAATTAATCTAATATAACAATATATATGATTTCTCATATATTCTTAGCATAACAAACTTAATGATCTAGTACAGCAAAATGGTGTTGTTTCCACAAATACATTAAAGCAGTACTTAACAAGTTATTTCTTTCTTGAGTTACTCACCGTATAAACCAAGTCATACCTTCTACCTGCTTTGAGTTGACAAATGGGGCAGGGATTACTGCATACTTTGGTACCAGCCTAAAAAGGGAAATATATTAAGGTTGTTGCATTTTACAAAATTCATGACTCTGGTTGCTATTAGTGATGACAAAAATTTTTTGAATTGACCTTTCATATTACTATAAAGAAAATACTTAGCTAAAATGTTACTGATTAAGGTTATCAGATTGGAAAAATACAAGTCAACATCCTGTAATGAAAAAAATCCGGGTGTTCTTCCAAACATTTTTGAAAACAACTTGGTCCATAAAAGCAACAATACTCATCCAAAATATCAAGCCCATTTTTAAACCTAGATGGCTTTCAACTTTATAAAGAAGTATGGGTTCCAATTCTAGCATCAAATTTGAAGACAACTTTGCAATTCTTGGAAGATAGTACAATAACAAATATGGGCCACAGCAGCTACCTGATCATGTATAAACTAAACAAACAACCAAGAGTGCAAACTACAATCCAATCACATAGCACAAACCTTATTTTTTTCACAAGCATTGTAAAATGTAATTGTAATAATGGAGATGTCAGATTCATCTGGTGGTAAAATCTCAACTGTGTACAGCCACCTCCTGCCGTAACAAAATCTTTTTTTCAATTTCTTCGAGAGGGTAGTGGGCAGCTGGACACAGGCTAGCCAAAGCAACAGGGTATTTCTAAATCAGGATCTAGTGTAGATCCAGCCAAAATTTAAAATCAAAACTTACAAAGCAGTTCCGCCGGGTTTTCTGTTAAGAGAAACAGAACACAAAAGGCAAGTAAGCAACTAGACTAGGATTGCAGCCACAGATCATAACACAAAGCTTTCCCAAAAAAAAAAATCCCACAAAATAAAGTGCCAGAGATGGCAGGCCTATAATATTGACTCAACAACAAAATCATACAAAATGCATCAACTAAATGTCTGTAGGCTTCATGAATACTTTGAGGATAATTTAAAAAAATTAAAGAACACACTTTACCTGAGGTGGAAACTGGCCTTTAAAATTTCTTCGAAAACTTGTCCAGATTGGTTTTCCACCTTGAGCAAAAATGGAATATGTTAAATGAAAACTATAAGACAATTAATAGATAACATTTTTTAACTACTTAAAATTGGAGCTGCCTAATTTTTATCATAATCATTGATTAATTGATTATCATTATAAGTATCATCATCATTAGCAATTAATAGTGTTTCACATGTTGATACCAGACTACAATGATAAAAGAGGAGATGTTAGAACTTGCTCAGCCATGAATGGGCATATTTATTAAAATCAACACCTGTGATGATATAGGAATATTACAATGTAACTGAGATTAACACCTGGGTCAAACATTTACAGACGAAGCCTACTGGCTCACACTTATGCAGTATTATAAGAATTACCAGGCCAGAAAACTTGAAAATGTTCCAGAGTCAATCTACAAGATATGTAAAAAATTTGTGATTAGTAAAATTGACACATATTGACATTCCTGCATCCAAATGCATGCATATTGCAAACAGTATTCTCTGAGATAAGAATTCCAGTGATAATTCATATGAAATAATATTTGCAATTTGGCCCATGTGGCTCTCTATTTTGAAGTGCATTAATTTTATCTTGTAGTTTAAAATGTTGAATAAGAGTAGTTTGATTTGTGTGTTTTTGATTCTTTTGAGAGTATGTCTAAAAAATGGGAAATAGATAAGAAACTGGTTTGAAACCAAATAATCTGGTTAATAATATACATGAAAAAATTATTCACTTCTGATTGGCTTAAAATGAGTATATTTTTCATGTAGCATTAGCACAAAGTTGTAACACAAATAGCTTGCAGATGCTTTCAAAATTTAGTCTGCTTTTTTTCATATATAATTATTGTTAATAAGTAAAAACATGATTCTCCTGCAATTTGATGTAAATTCATGAGCACTTGTAAAGTTTTTTAAGATTACAAATTGCTCATGCAGTTTTGTTGTCTTTGGAAAATTTACTTGTGCTTATTGTGCTTATTATTACCACCAAATCGTACTCAAAATCAGATCGTGGCCTATACTTAATCAACTGAGTTAACACCATGGAGAGTTTCTGCTAAGGGTTTGAGTGTTTGCCCTTTGCAAGAGAAAAAAAGGAAGGATTAGTGCTCACAACAACAGCTTGAGAAGCTCTTTACAATGCCCAATTTATATGATCAACTCAGTGAATAAAACCAAATTATCTTAAATTATAAAAATCTCCACTGATGCAGTACCACAGTTTCTGAATTAGGAACTCACCCCATTTATTCATTAGTTGGAAACCATTTTGATCCAAATTTTCTCTTAAACTACTACATATATACATTGTAAATCAAAAAAAAAATACATACTTATCAGTAGAATATGGATCAATTATTGCAACCTCAATTTTGCTGACAAGACTATTGCGCATTGTTAAAGGCAGCCATTGCTCTTTTCCTGTGAAGAAATTAAGAAGAAAAAACAAAAAAAGAAAACAAGAATATGGTAATTCCACATCAAAATGATTGTAGATTTTAGACAGGGCTTACAAACCATTGGCTTTCCATTTAACAAATAAAGATTTACAAGGAGAGATGTCTGAGCCAAAAGAATACCCACTTCTCCTTGGCTGAAAACTGTCAGTAACAATTAGAAAAAAGACTAAATTCATACTTAACCCCATAGCTCCCAGAAGTGATTAACATGTAACCCTACAATATCCATTCATTATCCAGCAAACAGGTAATGAGAATACTCAAACTCATCAGGTAGAAGTTATTACCTTGATCTTACACCAAATTCTCGTAACTAATGTACAAAGAGACATGTAGAAACTAGAGGTAAGAATTAATAATCAGATCATTCTTGGAAGTTAAAAAGGTTAAGTTAAAAGGCTAAGTTACCGTATTGTACACTTCTGAGAAGTTCTGCTGTAATGGGGGTGATAACTCTGCTGGCCAGAATATTTGTCACCTTTCTGGAATGAGTAATTCCTAGAAAATATTGTGGGTAAATTAAATTTGATGAGTTTCATTTTTCTTCTAAAAGGATCCTTTATGATCTTGTTAATAAAAGTTGTACCTAACTTGACTGTTTGATATGGAGCCTGCAAAGGGCCATTATCAAACATAATTATTTGAGGAGTTATTTGACGAGTTACGTGACGAGTTATTTGATGAGTTTTGTGATGAGTTATTTGACGAGTTATGTGACCAGTTACGTGACGAGTTATTTCACGAGTTATTTGACGAGTTATGTGACAAAGTGATCCAAGTGAGAGTAGGTCTGAGATGGACATGGCAGATACATCATTCAACAAGGTATGTTTAACACAGCTTCTGGTAAATTTGCTGGCAATAAATTCCACTGAACTAAACACACGAAGATTTATGGGTCGTCGCGTTTAACTTGAAGTTGGAGCGTCGCTTCTTAACTACCATCACAACATTCAGAAAATTATTCAACATTCTGATAATGCTTTGGTTTTTTGCCCATATTTTATCTCTTGCAAAAAGGTGGACTGGTTGTTACCACAAAAAGAAATGGTTCAACTGTGTCCAGTTCTCTGGAGCACAGTGTGTTGCAGTTATTTGGGATTCTTGGTTACAGTTTAATCCATTTACCAGTAGCTTTTGTCTCTGGTGGCAGATCTGGCTCAAGTAAATGAAAGGCTGGATAAGTTTATCTAGTGAATGAGTCACTATCTACCAGTACCACTGTAAGGTCAGATAATGGAAAGATTGCTATATTGCAACATCTCACTAGCAAATATAGATCTCAATCTGCTTAGCCAAGCACAGGATACTAAACCCTTTACAATTTTTTCACTAGCAGTACTTTTTAAAAACTGGTTATTGACTTGTCCACCAGAGAATGTTATCCATGCTTTGGTGTTCAAAGCCTGCTTTACAGCAATAGTGTATGGACATTTTACAGAAACAAAATGCCCACTGATTACTTCTGCATGTGAAAAGTCAATGAAGCATCTGCTATGCTGGCCTGTAGCTAATAATTAGTGTTTATTGTTCAAAACATGAAATAAGGAGTTGGTTAAGGGCTGCTTTATTTTCAAGCAAACAGCCATACTATCTTGTTTAAAATATATCTAAATTGTTGTTGTTGTCACAGTTCACATTCTGTCAGAGAAACTGGGAATAAACCACTTTTGATACATGCTAAATAGTTGTCCCATCAAAATATCAAAACGAGGCTCTCCACATTTGAAAGCACACTGACTGGTGATGGGAAATCCTTGTGAATTATAAATTATAGACTCAAAAAGAATGTTTAGAGCTTTTCAATATGGTCAATCAAAGCACTGTACAAATCCTTTGCTTCATCAGGTGAGTTTGGCATGAGCCAGTGCTATTCATGCATGACAAGTTGCTGACTGTTAACTACTTGGTTCTATAAATATAAAGTTCTTTATTCGCGCACACACTAATCTAAGTAATAAAAATGTAGAGCCAAAATTCACATGTTTTATACCTGCTAGCATTTTGCATATATTACGGTCACACTACAATGTACACTAATTATCAACGATTCTATTTTGATAAAACGTAAATGGCAGCGTGAATTGCTGATTATGCAACATCTCCCCTTTAATAAAAAAAAAACTTAGGCCTTATCTGAAAACATTGAAACTAATTAAATTGTCTCTATAAGTCTTTTAGGTCTTGTAATCACACGTCTTGGTCATTCACTGCTACTATTATCGCCATGCTTCATACTATCGGCAGGAACGGGAGTAATCTCTTGTGCTAAACGAATGAAGCGACGATTCCTCACTAACTGGGCTCCCTTAGTAGTTTCGACACCATATGATCTCGGTTGAGACGCTACTGGCGTTTTGGTAATGCTTGCTGGAGTCCACTGGTTATATTGGGGGTGAACGTGTACGTACACTCTCTGATTTTGTGGCAATGAAGGTAGATCCCTTGCAGTTTTGTTGTAGTGTTCGCACACTTTGTTCTTGTCTTTCACCATTTGCTCTCGGACAACCTGGTAATGAGGATTTTGGATAGGGGATTTGGTTGGAAGTAATGCTCTGTATTTTCATCCATTCAATAGCTCTGCAGGTGATGGTATGCTAGTAGTAAGGGGTGTGGCTCTATAGACCAACATAGCTAAGTTTGGATCATGTCCTGCGGCTGCACATTTTTTCATGCACTGCTTGACCGTCTGCACCATACGTTCGATAAAACCATTACTCTGCGGGTAACAAGGGCTAGACGTGATGTGGTCAAAGCAGTATTGGTTTGCAAAGGCTGCAAATTCCTTCGACGAGAACGGGGGACCGTTGTCTGTCATGATGGTTTGAGGTACTCCATATTCACTACACTTGCTTCAAACACTTTATACACTTGCTTTCAAACACTTCATACACTTGCTTCAAAATCTCGGTGGTAGTGTTCGCATTGGTGCTGCGTACCTTCCAGATCACGGGAAACCTACTGTAGTAGTCTGCTATCCGGAGGTGGGTAGTAGACTGAAACTCGAAGAAATCAATTCCTAACTTCTCCCAAGGTCCTTCAGGAACTTCATGGGGCAACATTGTCTTGCGTTGTTGGCTCCTCGAGAACGTCTGGCACACTTCACAACCCTGTGCTATCTGTAGTAACTCTGAGGTTATTCCTGGCCAGAATACTGCTTCTCGAGCTCTTAGTTGCATCTTCTTAAAACCAAAATGACCCTCATGGATGGTTTAGAGGACTCTGCTACGCAATTTCTCAGGAACTATGAGTCGATGGCCTTTGAACAATAGACCATTCTCTGCGCTGATCTCTTCTCTGTAGCTCCAGTAGTCTACAAGAAGTGGGTGGCATTCTTTCTTTAATTCAGGCCATCCATTTGCTACCACTTGCCTCAGTAAGCCGGAAATAGTGTCTTCTGCAGTTGCACGTCTGAAATCTCCAACTCTCGTAGAATCGGCAGGGATTTCCTCTGTGAGCATGTGAACTGGGATGAAATCTTACTCGTCTTCTCCTTTTTTAGGTGTTGGCTGAGGAGATACTCTGGACAATGTGTCAGCAACGACATTATCCTTCCCTTTCAGGTATTCAATGTTTATGTCATACTGAGATAGTCTCAGCAATAGCCTCTGAAGGTGTGGTGAGTTACACACGATGGATTTCTTCCACACACTGACCAACGGTTTGTGATCTGTTTGCACCATTGCTGTGTATCCATACACATAATGATGAAATGTTTAAAGAGCAAAAACAACACTGAGCAGCTCTCGTTCAATGTTAGAGTAAGATTGTTCTGTCTCAGTGAGGGCTCTTGATGCGTAAATCACAGGCTTATCATCTTGGAGTAGAACTGCTCCTAATCCTTTCTTGGATGCGTCTGACTGAATAGTGCTAGCTTTAGACTGATCAAAGTATGCCAATACTGGTGCACTTGTAATCTCTTTCTTGATAGCCTCAAATGCTGTTTGTTGTGAGCTTTCCCAAGTAAAGAGAGTGTCCTTCTTACAGAGGGTTCTAAGCGGTGCTGTTAAATCTGCCAGTGCTGGACTGAACTGGTTTAGGTAGTTTACCAGTCCTAGGAAGCTTTGTAGATCTTGAAGATTGTCTGGTGGTTTCATCTCTGTGATGGTTTGCACTTTTTTGGGGTCCATCTTGTACCCGGCTGGGGTAAGATTTCCTCTGAAGAATGTACAATCTTGAGACTTGACCACAAATTTGTTTGCATTGAAAGTGAGATTGTTAACTCTCGCTGTTTCTAGCAGGGTGATGACTGCAACATCATGGGTAGTTTCTTCGTTGCCGTGGCAAAGGATATCGTCAACAATTCCAACGCTATTTGGGACACTTTTCAGTACTCTGTCGATTCTTTCCTGAAAGACATCTCCTGATACCTTTAGCCCAAAGGGTAGGCGTAGCCATCGGTACTTGCCCCAGGGTGTATTGCAAGTTGTCAGGTAACTGCTTTCCTTGTCAAGAGAGAAGTGCCAATATCCCGATTTCGCGTCAAGCAAGCTGAAATACTTCGAATTTGCTAATTCCGATAGGATGTCATCGACTGTTCTGCTATACCATTGATTTCTCTTTATCGCTCGGTTGAGATCTTTTGGACCAAGACATAGCCGTAAGGAACCATCTGGTTTCTTAACTGGAACAATAGAGTTAATCCACTCAGTGTGCTCCCTTACTTTTTTGATGACTCCAAGCTGTGTCAATCTCTCCAACTCTGCTTTATAGGGTGGTTTTAGGCTGACTGCAACTTGGCACAGTGGGTGTTGAATGGGGTTGTAGCCTTCCTTTAACTGGATATGATAAGGTCCACCTGGTAAAGTTCCTATGCCTTGAAACACATCACCGTATTCCTGCAGTAAGTAATCCTTAGTGGTGGGCAATGAGTGTGTCTTTCCATTAATGGTTATCTTCTCTTTAGTGCTGCTTTGGATCACTGGTACCACTGGATCAGTGCATTTCTGAACTCTTGGAATTACTGGACCATTAGTGGTTTTCGCAGGCTCTTCCACGATTGTTTGGATAGACTTATCTGTTTTACAGCTTGGACACCAGGTTTCTGGATTTCAGGGAAATTGACGTATTCCATGATTAATGCTTGTTTCTGCCTAGGATCATATGACCTTTGCTGTCTACGACTTCGCACAAAATTCTGAATATCTTGTTACCAGGGTAAAGGTACACAATGCAGGAACCAAGGTTTTCCACTGGACTGTCATTGTAGCCCTTGAGATTCACGGTTGGTTTGCCCAACTTTAAGTCGTTTCCGAAGAGTGCTTTAGCCTTGTACAACAGCAGTATGTTACAACTTGCTCCAGTATCAACCTCGCAGTCAATCTGGAAGATTTGCGATGAAAATTCCTGGCTGAGCCATAGCGGGCGGTTGTGAGGTTCTGATTTTGGATGATTGAGACTTTCTACTGTTATTGTCTTGAGGTGACGAATAGGCGCGTTGAAGTAAACTGGCTCATATTCATTCAGAACGCAGTCCGTGCACTCAGAAGCTGTTGTAGACTGGACTTGTAACTCATTGACACGTGCGTCTTTACTCTTTGATTTGCACACGTAACCGTGATGCCCTTCCTTCCCACACTTGAAGCACTTTGCCTTCTTTGCGGGACACTCACTTTTGGGATGTGACGGTTTCGCTCCACAATAGAAACAAGTTTCCCTCTTTGACCTTCCCTGTTTCCGATCACTGGAAGCTGGTCTTTGTTGCTGCTGTCTGTTCTGGTTGGCTCTTGATTGCCTGTTTCCTTGGAGTTTATAAACTTTCATTTGTAGTGGTTCACCTTTGAATTCCGGTCGCATGTAACCAACTTGGTGTGTTGTGGCGTCCTGATTCTGAGCGATTTCTATTGCCTCTTCTAGTGTCAATTCGGAACCTTTTTCAATGCATTTGTAGTATGCCTCTTTAGAGCATAGTCCAATAACTATTGCATCCTGAAGTAGTCAGTCACGTGCTTCTGGAGGATATTCACACTGGTCGCACAGAATAGTGGCTTTGTCAATGTAGTCTGCAAGGCTAAGATCACCTTGCTCCAGGCGGCGGAAGTTTGATGCGGCTGCGAGTGTGTTGGATTTCGGCTTTGTCCACTCCACAAACTTTTTAAACAGCACGCTTGGATCTCCCTTCTCTTCCATGGTGAGATTGAGTGACTTACTGTGTGTTCTTCCAGCTTTTCCTGCCCAAATGAGAACATAATTTGCTTTCACAGCTTTGCTCTTCGAAGCTAGCGGACCATTCAAAAGAAGTTCACATTCCTCAACCCAATCCAAGCACTTTTGGTAACATTCGGGGCCCGGCATAAAGTTTCCTTTCGGCGCTGGTAAATGCTGCAATTCAGCCATTGTAAATTGAGAGAGTTGATGTTTCGAAAAGATGGCGGTGATCACTGTCGACGTTTGTCTTGCCTGGGTTTGTTAACTCCTGACACCATGTTAGCTACTCGCTTCTGTAAATATAAAGTTCTTTATTCGTGCGCACACTAATCCAAGTAATAAAAATGTAGAGCCAAAATTCACGTGTTTTATACCTGCTAGCATTTTGCATATATTATGGTCACACTACAATGTACACTAATTATCAACGATTCTATTTTGATAACAAATAAATGGCGGCGTGAATTGCTGATTATGCAACACTGACTAACAGTGATGTCAACCTTGTCCACTTCAATCATAAACTTCCTCGTACCTGATACCTCTGGAAGTGAAAATAGAAGATCTAGACGTCCTCTAGGGGACTCGTGGTTAATTGATGGTCTTATTCTATGACTGTTCCAAAGCCTTGCAGCTCTGTACAGTTCTTTTTTTTTCTCTTTTTCTAACCATTTTTACTGCACTACCGCAGTAGGGTAGGACTAGAACAGAACACATGCGAACCATGCAAGTAGTCCACCCAATAAATCCCACCCATCCCACCCCAAGGGAGGACATCGATCACACAGTAATCCTGTGCATGGGAAATTAACATCTCCTACCCTTAACCCTGTAGGAGACAGGACTTCCATTTGTTCGTCCCTATCCGAAAAGACTAGAATTATATCTAACCATTTCTTGATGTTATAGAAAGGTAGCATATTCTTCTCCATTATTTTAAGACCTTGATTGTTGGTCCGGCCTGGGCTTGAACCCTTGACCTCCCACACAACAGTCCAGCGCTCTATCCATTGAGCTAACTGGGAGGTGGTTCATCCCTTAATATGTCCATGTAGCAAAACCTCAAACATCCCACATGTACCACATTAGAATCACAATAACAGTCACTTTCTTGGAGCTCTCTGAAATGCTGTATCCACCAATCAGCACAACCCTTCGCAGCTGGGACCACCAAGCTTCTATCCTTTGATTGGATACAGACTGACCATAAATAAAACTCTTCGCTGTGCGAAATGAGTCATCTGAATTGTTTCGAAGGAAACGTTGAATTGCAGCAACATGGCTGTTTTCTGTACCACAGTCCGCTCATAAAATATGGGCAGTGCCCGCCATCTCACTAATACATTTGACTGTGTGTTGGCAATCCCTCGTAACGAGTAAGATGTCCACTTGGCAGTGATTAGATTAAATTGAATTAAATTAAATTAGTTTACTTGAGTTTGCTGGTGACTATACAGTCCGATTCGGGAAGAGCAAATTCTCTGACAGATTGGACATCTGAAATCAGTGGAGGTTGCAACTACGCTGGCATTTTGTTGTCTTTCTTTTCTCGCCAAGTGGAGACTCTCACAGTGCTCCCTCCTCCATTGCTAATGTGCAACAACTGTCAGGTAATTGTTAGACATCCCAACCTCGAGCCACATTATTTGCCCACTATAGCCATCTCTACGTCCGTGCATGGAAAAACCAAAAGGCTTTAGTTTATCATACCTGTCAATGTGCCAAAGAACATTTGGCCCTCTTCCCTTATACTGACACCTTTGAAGTTGATGCCTCAACCACCTATGAACACCATCAGGATCTATGATCCTGAGAGTGTGCCGTACCGTCTCTTTAGAAACCACAAGGCCACGATCTGTGACCAATCTTTGCCAAACAGATCTAAATCCAATAACACTTCCACTTCCTGGTTGCTCTTGTTCAATAGTGACCTAACAGTTCTCAGGTTGGAAATGTTTTGCCATCTTTTAAGGCCTCTATGGGCTAGTATTCTTTTCAACTGTCGCAAACTGGGTTCCTCATCAGGCAGTAATAGAAGACATGAAAGTATTTGTATCCAATTTTAAAGTATTGCACAATTAATTCATCACAAAAGTTCATTTCAAGGCCAAACAGGCCACCATATTTGCCCCATCTACACAAATATAACCCAGGCTCTTGCTTTACAACAATTCGTCAAATAACTCGTAAAATAACTTGTCACGTAACTCATCACATAACTCGTCAAATAACTCGTCACGTAACTTGTCAGATAACTCGTCAAATAACTCGTCAAATTATGTTTGATAATGGCCCTTTGCGGGCTCCGTAGTTTGATGACAAATTCTGTCATGAATTGCAAGTAAAACTAGGGATAACTTAGCGAGAATTATTGCCAACTATCATCTGCATGTGAAGGCATTAATATTAAAATATAACTCAAAAAGTTATTATAATGCATATAAAGCCCCCAACAAGCATGATCCTGAAAAAACTATTTCAGTCAAAAATGTGCCAAAAAATTATGAGAAATTTTGAAATATTTTGGGCTTAGCCCTTAAACAGAAGATCTTGAGGTCAACCAAGAAAATTCAAACTTGTTTGAAAGCTACTGAGCTTAGTAAGGTGGAGATTGCACAGAACATGTTACCTTTAGCCCAAGAACGTCGGACCAGCCATGATTGATCCTTTGGGTGATAGTCGTACAACGATCTATCTTTAAAACAAAAACTAGCAAATCTGTGTGGAGTTTTATGCCCAGAATCACACAATGAATTGATGGAAAGATTCCTCGATAATACTCTCGGAGAAGCCGCCATATTGAATTTTACGATCTGACCCAGTCTACTCGCTGAGCGATATTTTTGATTGATGGGAAGTTGGCCAATTGGAGTGCAGTTTGAATCTTTGACTCTTTTTGTATCCATCATCCCTTTGGAGTGGGGTGTGAGTTCAAGTGAAAATCGGTAAGCCATGTTGTTCGGAAAATTCCTGCCTGAAAATTTGCGATGTTTTCTTCCTCACAAGTACGATGTGAAGTGGGAATTTCGATGTGGTAACAATCTTGAACTAATTTTGTTCCTTTTGTTTGATTTTTAGGTGAAGAAATACGATTTTGAAGAGGAAACAATCAACGGACAGTTTGCAATTGAACGGCCATGTGAAATGGCTGCTCAAACTAGTTGTCGTGTGCAATGCGTGAACTTAGGTCGCCCCAAAATCTTTTTAAAAATTATGTACACGCCTAGAACGTGTATGTATTGAAGAAAGAAAGTTCTTTGAGGAAAGGGTTATCGAAGTGACGCACAGTGCCCAAGAGTAAGTTGGTTGAATATCAGCGTTTCTGTTTCGATTTCACTAAGCGTTATGAAGCCACCATTTACGTTGCTGCAAATAAAGCGGTGTAGCGCGGTGGTTTAACACAAAATTGTGTCCTTTCTTCTTTCCTTCCTACTCAACCTAAAAGGGCTTCGACGGAGAAAATAAGCAGTCTGAGATAAAGACTGTGTCGAAATGGAAAATATAGGAGGATTGCTAGGAAGGTTCCAAGGAGAGATAAAGATGCATACGCTCCATACGAAACCAAAGTGGATGAGAAAACTAGCGACATTGAATAACTTAATTTCAAAACCTAATTTATTTATTCTCACATGTGGTTTGGACATCATTCGCGAACTTTCAGTCAATTCCATGGTTATCCAAGAAGCAGTGGATTCGGTTTGGTTTTTACCAGACTTTTTAGTAGTGCGTCCTCGATCGTAGAATTTATGATATTGCGAAGTGTAATTACAAAGTGGCGTTAATGGAATGTTGAATTTTCAACACCGGTCTTTTTCGCCTCAACTTTCCAAATATGAAAAATTCTCTACTTTTCTTTTACCCCTTTTTACGTTCAGTGAGGAAAATTCGAAAGGATGCGAAGGGATAAAGATCACTAAACATGTGTTTATTAATATTCATGAACGATGACTGGTCTCGGGGAATTCGAGAATTTTGAGCTTATATAAACTGGACATATAGGTTTCAAGGTTTGCAATTAACTCAGTGTTAACAGTGAAATAGAACAGTTGAGATTTTTGAGAATTTGTCACTTAAAAGTTTTGAAGATCAGTGATCTTATAAAAAAGGATGCTAAATAACCCTTGAATTACACATCCACCATCTCTTTTTAGATCTGATGTTTATTAGTGATCAGTAGTCTGACAAAAAGAACAACTCCTGCTCCATGCACTTCCTGTCATAGATATCTTTATTATGCATCAAGGAAGTGACATTCGGATTTTTTTCCTCTTTTGTTAGTGCTTGTAAACAGTGTCAGAGCCACTGACAGTTTCAAATGATTGGACTAGTTATGAGTGTTAGACTTGTCTCTTTACTCTTGTGGCACCAAATCATAATCAATATGTTAAGCTTTTAATGAAAAAGTTTTTGCCAAGTTCATCCTACCAGTTGTTATTAGTGTACAGGAAGGAGTTTTCAGAATGTCTTCTTGTTGCACACACCTTAGTTTGCTGGTGCTGATGTTGAATTGATTCTAAGACTCTCAAAATTTATGATTGATAGAAAGTTAACTCTTGAAGTTGTATAACCTGCCAGAATGTAAGCAATATTTTAGGGGAAAAATTACAATCTGCTTCTTCATAAGGGGAAAACAAGATTGAAAAAGTAACTTAGATTTTTTAATTTCCATCTATGAAGCATTTTTACAAGAACAAGCTTTCTTTGTCTTTTCACTTCACCAGGAGAAACTTTGTTTTGCATTTTTGTACACAATGAAAAACATCTTGCAAAGGAAACAGTATTCTCTAACCAACATGTACAACACCCAAAGTTATGGGGAAAATAAGACAAGCTTCTTGACACTGTGCCTGTAAACATTTTATGATGATCTCATGTGAAGTGACCAGCCAAGACCAATTTCAGTTTGTTTTTATAGTAAAGGACTAGAACAAAACTATGCATAAGTTCAAATTAATTGCAGAGTATGGTGTAACCTTGTTATTTGAAAATGTATATGAAAACTGCCATACAAATCCAGAATGAGTCAGATGTGCAATACAGACTTGTAGAAATGTATGTTGGCAGTTGATATCAAGAAGCACTTAAACATAAATGATGGTAGGAAAAGGATAGTGGATGAATTCTAAATCTTGAGTTCTCAAATTGAATGAAAGAATACCAGTGAATAATATTTTAACTCCAGCCACAAGGTATTGACCGTAACTGATATTTGGTTTGATTTTGTGTTTCTCCAGCTGAGTGACTGTCATAAAAGTTGGGCCTAATTAGAGAAAGAAGCTGAAAAAGAAACATGGTAAGAACACAGTAAAAGGAAAGACATTGAATAAAGCAATTTAACCAAGACATGAACCTCTTCAAATCAGCCCTTCTCTTTTCTTTTCACGAAAGAGCAAAGAGATTCCTTTTGTAAATGGAGGATTCTTTGTGGGAATAAAGAGCACACTAAAGTTTATAATTCACTCCCAATGTGCTACTCTGTAGCTCAGTTGGCAGTATGAGCTCAACTAGTATCTGGTAGGCACAGGTTTGAATCCATAGAAGCCTGAATTTTATCAGGCTTCTTTTCTGCTACTGCTTTAGTTGCCACTCACTTTTAAGGATCACTTTGTCACTAGAATTGTTGTTTGTTATTTGCAGAGCACATCAGGTGGTGAGCCTCACACTCTACTGAATGCTCTCAAACCAATGCTAGGTTCTTTAGGAGACATCAAGACCCCTCAAGAAGTGGTACAAATAATAAGGTACAATATTGATGTTTTCAAGAACAGGATTCGTACAGGTCATGGAAAACCTGGAAAGTCATGGAATTTCAAAATTTCATTTTCCAGGTCTGGAAAGTCATGAAATTTAGGTGTGGGTCATGAAATTTAGGTGTGGGTCATGGAAAGTCATGGAAAATCAATATGCTCTCTCTAAGTGAAAGGCAATAAGACCCAAAGTTGAAAAGTTAACTGACGAGTCAAAAATCAGATTTAATTTCATTAGAAATAAGCAGAAGCACGCATTGTGAGAATGTTTGCAAACAGGTCATGGAATCTTTCAAAAGGTCATGGAAAAAGTCATGGAAAGTCATGGAATTTTAGCAGATCAAAAGTATACGAAACCTGAAGAAGGCTGATTTGCTTTTTGTACAATTGTGTGGCCCTTGTTGGTATGAAACTTTTTTTCATGCCTATTGTTCTCCCATCATCTTGTCTTGTTTCTAGTTTAATGCGAAATGCAGAGAAGTTGATGAGTCGCTGTATCTACTTGAACATCTTGAAGGCTACCATTTCATCTGCAAAGGAAAATGAAACTGCAAGTGAATCACTAGAAAAGTACGACTACTTTTCTACTTTTTACTCTAGTATTGAGCCTATTGTAATAACAAAGTGGTGGTGATAACTGTTGGTATGGATTTCCTCTTTCCTCTTCATTATTCATCTATGAATCAAGGCTGTGCTCTAAGGAAAATTGAATGGAGTCCAGTGCTCTGAAACTGCTAAATCCAGGGTGCCCAGCATATGCTTTGTATGAAAAAAACTAAACTTCCTGAGTCACCTTAGAGCAAAAGTAAGACGCCAGGGGCCACCATGCACTGCTTGACCACAGCCTTGATGAATTCTGTCTTTCCATGTCCTATATAATTATCTCAAAATGACCTTTGGATTTCCTGCAATCTCTTTTATTGAATTATCCTTAACAGTTTTATGTCACATGAAAAGCTGTTGATGTAAGGTTGTGTTGGATTTTCTGGTACTTGCTTCTCTTTCCTTAAAAAGTATGCTCTTGATTGATAATGTTTGAATAGCCAATTATTATTGATCAGTTATTAAATGTGCATTTGTTAAGAATAAATGCAAATTTTCTTCTTGGTTTCAACAGGTTTATGATTGTAGGAGGCTGGAATATATTGAATAGGTGGTTAGTTGAGGCAAAGAAAACTGAGAATTTTCCTGTTCTAGTAGAACTACTGGAGGTAAGAGATCTTGGCATATTTAGTGAATGCAACTTTAATTAAAAATACATTGACATTCATTTGTGATGTGTTTGAGTCTGACTCTGTGAAATATTCTGTGATTGTGTGTGCTGTATTGTAACAATATCACTCAGTCTGAATCTTGCATCTTTTCTTCAGGTCTTGAGAGATCTCCCTGTGAATATAGACACTTTAAAACAAGTATGTTGATAGTTGTTGAGTAAAGTCTGATTGGTATTGTTTAAACTGCAGTAAGCTTTTATGTACTTTCCATTGAACAATTGATTGACTTTTTATATAGCATGTGCATATTGCTCTAGATTAAGCAATAAAATGTTTCTGACCTGTGAAAGCTATTTTAATGGTGGTTTTTTTTTTTAATGAAGTAGTTGGAGTAATTGCTGTTTGCAGCACAATGCAGGATGTTCTTAGCTCAATTCAATTTCACCATTTCTCTGAAATTATACTTTTTATACATTTTGTTAATGATCCTTAAAACTGTTCTCACCACTTTTCATCCAGAATACAGACCTTATTGAATACTTACGAAGTAAACTCCTTAAACTTTGCTTACACTATGATATTGAAAGTAAGAACAACTATAAACATTGTAAATTTGGTAGAAAAACCCAATTGTATCTCATCAATGTTTTGTAGGGCAATACTGGTAAGATTATCAAGCATCTCACAAAGTTAGAAAATCAAGGTAAACATATTGAAATTCATTTAAATAACAGAAACAAGTAGCATGGGTTTGGTGGCATTTATTTGCTTCGCGCTATTGAAGTCAGTATGTACAAGATCTGGCTTGGTATTAGTTTCTCTCGTAAGTCTTCTTAGTTAGATAGGCTGATTGTTTTATTTCCTTGTTTTGTTTCAGATGTCAAGAAGCTTGCTTCAGGAATTGTTAAGCAGTGGATGAGTCTTGTTAGAAATCAGACAGGAACATCAGGTACTTGTAGAAGATTACACTGTAATGTCACCTTTTTGTTGTTGTTGTTGTTGTTGTTGTAATAGATTTTAGAGACCTAACGTTATTTACAGGGGGGCTGATGGAAATGAGGGGGGGGGGAACCAAAAATTTGTGTGCACATAAAAAGGAGGGATCAAATAAAATTCTGCAATATCAATACCAGCAAAATTGACTTTTTATGTTTAATTGGAGACTCTGATAAACAAGACTCAAGACTCGATTTCAATCTAAACAAATGGTTGAAAATTGAAAGTCCTTAAAGGATTTCATTCTCAGATTCACTGCTCTCCCCTCTGTCACTTTCATCTCCTTGTGCATCACTTTAAAAAAAAGTAGGATGGTATTCTTCATAACATTTCAATTTGGTTTACATAAAATGTCTTGGTATAGTATCTTAGAGCATTTTTGAGTGCCAAAAAAATTCATTTAAAGAATTATCGGGGGGGGGGGGGCCAATAAAAAGTGTGTCCCCAATAAAGGGGGGACTTAAAGTTTTTGGGAAGTTTATTTCTCATTTCCACCAGCCCCCTCCCCTTCTCCTTGTAAATAATGTTAGGTCCCTTAACGTTTTCTATTCTCTTTAGTGTCCTTGAAGTAATGTAGATGTACTTCTAAATGTAACATATGACCCCTAATAGTGCTTAGCATCTCATTTCTCCTTGCAATATCACTGCAGAATCTCCCATTAGGGTCACAAGAGTGAGGGAAAGAGGCTCATGATTATTAATTAAATTCTCCTTGTCAGTGCTAAAGGAAATGTATAAGGAACAGTGCGGAGAATATGCACATTAATGTTAGGTTGTCGAGGCTAAGTCACCTATCACCCTCTGACTGTACATGTATGTTTAAATCCTGAATTTATTTGCCTCTTTCAGAAAAAGGTGATAAGCCCAAGCTGAACGGTTCTGCCAGTGGCGATGATCCTTTGCAAGGCTCTAAGCAGGGTAAGTGTGCCGACACAAGTTTAAATTCAAACACAATCTTTTTGGTCATCTTTGGGAAAATGGTTGAGAGAGCTTTCTTATCAATAGCTGTTTTGTAGTCACTGATTAGATGGCAGCAATATTGTATCCTATCTTAACTAAAGACATTTTAAAGCACTGAAATATCCTTAAGTCAAAGGAAATTATTTTAAAGAAAAGGTTGTCAAAAGTGAAGTTGAGTATCACCGTTAGTTAATATGTTTTGATTGATTGTTTTTCACAGCTGTTTCTTCAACTGAAGGGAAGCCTGCAAAGAGAATGAGGTGAGATGTTATTTCAGAATTGACTTCTGTACATCAGTTTTTTCATTTGTTGCTTTGTACAGTCATAATATTATGGTATAACTGTTTTCTTAGGTCAGCCTTAAGAATGCTTCATGCTAAGTAAGACAAATTAAATTTTCAAATCTTTAATGATTATATTGTAGAGACAACAACTCAACAGATTCAAACAGGTCACCTCAAGTTGAGAAGAAGAGTAAAACCCTGAGTGAAGTTAAAAGTGATGTGAAGCAGAGCATGGCACAAAAGAATGTTTCTAAAACAAAAGTTATCCCACCTCAGCCTAAACGTAAGAACCTGTCTGCTTTCATTTCAGTTTTCAAAGGACATGTAAGAGTTTAGGGCTCACTATCTATGATCTAGATGAAATATAAAATTAGTACTGATTTTCCTAACCTTTTGACCCCTGATATTGACCAGTACTTACTTACTCCTTACAATATCACCACTGAATCAAACATTTAAGTCACAAGAATGAAGGAAATGATCACCAACCAAAGAAGTTCCTGATTGTTGAACAAATTCTCCTTGTTGGCACCTCAGCAAATGTATGGAGAACAGTTTGGAGAATATGCATACTGATGTTAGGGTGTAAGGGGTTAAAGGATGTACAGAGGATGTCAGAAATGCATGATGGGTCAGAGATCAAGTTTTTCTAGACTTTTCCCTGGTTATAGAGCTGAAAATCAATAGTCACAATATTTGGCAAGCAGTGGTGTCTTGTAAAGTATCAAAGGTCATATATTTATTTGATATTAATCAAGGGACATGCTTTCCTGAGGAAATCACAATAATCTTTAGTAGTAGCTCTGACCAATGTATTCATTATTTGGGTGGAGGGGATGAAAAGTGATTATGTCTGTTTGGACAAGAATGCAGGATCTCCCACTTCATAAAATGACTGTCAGTCCTTTACTCTTTATGCAAAGGGAGAGATCAGTATTATAAACTAGAAACGTATCCCTTTAGTACTTGCGATGATTTGCTCTTTATTTTTTTTTTTCACCAGCTGTTGCCATGGAGAGTGCAGGATTCATGAATGCCTTAACAATTGCAGCATCTGCTGCCCCTGCACGAAAAAGAAAACGCGTGTCAACAGCTTCAAAGGTACATACGTGTACATCATCAATATGGATGTATGTTTTGTTTTGGCATTTCCCATTTATTGTGTCAAGCCACACTGAAACTGTCTCTTATTGGTCTAAATGAAGATAAAAGACCTCTTTAATTAGTGTGTATGTTAGGGTGTGTGAGTTCTGTTGCCCTACCTAGTGCTAGAAGCATTGAAACTGTTTCCACTGTTACTACAACTTTTGAGAACTCAAAACTGTAAATTGTGCAGTTTGCAAGTAGTCTCTACAGTGGCTGGGAAACTTATAGGCTTTACTCACATGCCAGGGTCAGCTGTTTCATAACCAGATCTCTGGCCTTACTTGCCTTTTTGTAAATGAGTACTTTTTGGTTGAGCTTTAAAAGAGATCCTTTTTTTTATATCATTACAGACTGGAACAACCAACACTTCAACTTCAGTATCTCTGACCACAACTACCAAGGTAAACAGTTTTGGCAAGTAGAAGTAGATTTAAAACTAGTCAGTGAATTCCATTCTAATTTTTGTATAAAGAAAAAAATATTAATATAGACTTAGGCTACTTTTAAAAAACCTTCTGTTTCAATTTTTTTTTACAAAATTTCTCTTGGGCTCATGTCATGTTTATTATTCAGCCGACATATACAGGAATTCTTGATGCCATTTTGGACAGTCAGTCACAAACACATGGCCAAGAGGATGGAAGAGAAAAGGAAAAAGAAAACAAAGATAAAGAAGCTGACAGTTCAAGGTAATTAACTTAGGATTCTTCACCAGTGATCCTAAAATAATCATCATCCTACAATGCTGTCATGCTCAAGGTTAACAGTACACTGCTTATGATACTAATTTAATAGAGTTCATGTCACTACTTCATGTTAAACTAAAGTAGATTTTGCTGAACAGTAGATACTTTTCTGTATCAGGTTTTACATTTGATCTTTATCATCCTTGTGGGAAGCTAGTGGTGTGAATCAATGATACAAGTAGCTAGCAAAATCTTACAGAGTCTCTGAAAACTTCTTTTTATTAAAACATTTTGATTACAGTACTGTCAAATGGCAGTTTGCTTATTGTGTTTATGCTGATCTTGTTTTCTGTTTATTAGCAATAACAAGTCTGGTTCATCTCCTAATGGGTCACCTGATGACACATCTGCACCAAGTAAGGAAACCAATTGACCTTCACATCTATGTTTACAGTATTTTTTACCTTTTGACAAATCAGCTCTCTCTTTGATTCTGCTTTTTCCTAGCAATACTTTTAAAAGTAGGAAGTACTACAACATTGTGTTGTACAATTAAGTAAACATTCATTGCTAATGTGAAGGCCCTAGTGCATCACTTCAGAGAGAATGTTTTCTTAGAATTTGTTTAAATATGTCTATCATGTGGAGGTACAAGAAATTTCTTTTAACTGAAAAATTACAACTACTGATTGAAATTTATTTGATTGCACAGGTGGAGATATAGGAGATTTTAGTAAAGGGTCAGAGGTAAGCAGTTGATTTGAAACTTTTGTTGCAATTTAACTTTAGTTTTCTCAGGTTTTAAATGTAAACTAATCTTTTTATCATTGGTTTTCTTTGACAGTCATCTGAAAAAGAAAATTCCCCCAATGCAGGTAATCATTGTCTGTGTTAAGAAATCTAGATATGCAGCCTGAATAATGGCCTAATTAAAAAAATAGCCGTTATTTCTGAGAAAAAAAGCAGGTGTCACTTACCCTTCAACTGCCAAGATCTGATTGTGAATTCTTCTTCTAGCTGCTACACACTTCCTTTTAACTTTAGTACAAGAATTAGGTGTTAGATTAAGTTTGAGTATTCTCATTACCTGTTTGCTGGATAATGTATGGATATCATACATGGAGAAGTTACATGATTATCACTTTCAAGGACTTGGTTGGATTGTGTCAAAATCCTCCTTAATAATTTACATTTTTGGACATTTTTAGCAACCCCTTTGAACTCCACCAAAGAAAAGTCATCTCTGTCAGCAGATGCGCTGTATAAGCAAATAATCTAGTGACCAAAGGCTATCACATTTATTAGGTACTTTGCTGAATTCATTTTGTGAGTTTGTTTCTTATTTCTCTAGCATCACAGGCATCAACAGATACAGTAGCATCAGCAGTCGATGATGTAGAGGAGAAACCAGCAAAGAAGTCAAAGAAAGGCAAAAAAGTGACATGGCCTGATGATGATGCAAACCTTGCTATCTTCCATTACTTTGAGATGGATGAAGATGAAAGAGGTCAGTTTATTCCACTTTGTGTTGCACTTTCCTTAGCCTGCTGTGTTGTGTATTGTTTAAATCTAAATTTAACATATCACTTGTGGGCAATGTGATTTCAATCACTAAACACAACATGTTTCAATCACTATGTATCCCAGTTTGGAATATAAAACTTCAGATAATTATTTTCTGTTAAATGTTTACAAACAGAGTGATCATGAAGAAAGGTGTTTATATTATTTTGTAGCTATAAATTAAATAATGTTATGTGTCTCTTCTGCATGAAGTATACAAACACTTTTGGCTTATTGGGGTTCCTATTATCTTTAGCTTTGGTGAGACATCCTGTGAACTTCCTTGATGCAGCACATAATGAAATGGTCAGGGAGAGACAGGTAGGTGTATTGATCAAACTTTATAGACAGGAATTGGAAATGATTGGTTACACTTTGCATGGGTGTTAATCAGCACCATAAGCTGCAAATATTTTGATCACCATGTGGTGAAGAAATAACTTTGGCAAATTGATTTGAAGCAATGGTTGGCTACCTGAGTTCAGCCCACCATTTCAAGCAGGTAATAAGATACTATTCTTATTGAGATAATTTATAGTCTAAAGAAAAGCATAATTTTCTGTTTCAGCTTGTGGAACAAGCCAAACGCTTGAGTGAAGACATAATGACTGAAAGAATTAAGGTGTGGATGATGTTTAATCATTTGGTTAAGAAGGGGGGAGGGGGGAATTTTAATTTTTTAAGTAAGTAGTCTGATAGTCCCATGAGATAATTAACAATTATTCCACGAGCGCACGTTGGATATGAGCTGATAGATAGCCAACGAGGCTATAATCATCTCATACCCAACAAGCGCAAGTGGAATAATTGTTTTTTTAAAAAAAAAAAAACGACCCCAAGATATATTTGTAAGAAGAAACCGGATGTTACAATGAACAGATATTAGATTATGGTATATTGGCTCATATACCATACTGGCTAAGCCAATAAAAAGTCTTGAATTGCATTATCCTATGATCCAGTTTTTAATAATAGTCCTTATTAAAACCTGGATCATTGGATAATGCAATTCAAGACTTTTTATTGGCTTAGCCAGTATGGTATATGAGCCAATATGCCATAATCTACAAATATGGTAAGCGTACACGTTGGGTTGAAATTAAAAGGGAGCTAAAAAATTTAAGATTTGGTAAGATTTGTCTAATATCTTGGGGACGTTTTTAATTAAACAATTATTACTTATATTAACTGGCACCTCCATTACCTGAGCAGAAGGGGTCATCATAGTCACTCAATGCTGTGATCACCTTTGCTGAGATAGCTAAACTATCAGAAACTATTGCTATGAATAGTGTAGTTGAGAATTTCTCTTATCTGAATGATCAAATCATCCAGTCAATTCTGCTACACCTTGGTGTAAACCAATAATTAGTAATTGATAATTGTATTGTGTAACTTTTGTTTGAATTTTAAAAGTTATGTGATGTTTCATATAATAGTGAAACAGTAACCTTGCAATCATCATAAGAACTGAATTTCAGCTATCAGCTAATTGCATATTGTGTGGGTCCCCACTTATCATTAATTTGTTTGTATTTTGTAGTGGTATAGACCTAGAACTTTAACACTAGAGCACCAAGCAGAAAAAGGTTCAAAGAGTACACAGAGGCAAATACAGGTTCAGTACACTATACATGTCCTATCCACTTCTATGCACACATACATGTAGGAGTGTTCCTGCATCACATGGTGGGAAAGTAAACTTAAGCACCACTTTTGTTAACTCTGTGCAGATTAGCTTTTTATACACTTTACTATGAGTGTACCTGTGAAGGTGAACACAACGAGACTGTCCACACTGAAAGTCAGTGAGATGGTATCCTGAGAGATTTTGTCCTACATCAACTGCAAACATCTCACACATTCAACAACTTTTACTGTGTAGTCTGAGATTATTAAAAAGGCTGATAGTTTCGAAAGAAACTGTTTGGGGCTGCGTCGGTGGGAGTAACGAAATAATTTGGATATATCAACAAAGTTGAAATGGTAAATTGGCCACCATAATAATTACAAAAGCTGATGTTTCAAGCGTTAGCCCTTCGTCGGAGCGAATAGAGGAATTGTGGGTTGTGTGTGCTTTTAAAGGCAGAAAATGGAGCTACGTTATTGGTGGGAGCATGGCAACGAGAAAAACATGAATAAATTAGTGGAATGAAAAGCGTTCGTTGATCCCTGTGGGATTTAGACTGCCGGTTTGAAAGATGAGCTTTTGTTCAAGATTTTTACGGCTTTCAGTGCCACCTAAGTGCAAGGAAAGACCGCAGATTGCCATATGTTGCCTAGAATGATTAGGTAAATTAAAATGTCTAGCGACTGGTTATTAAAAAGCACAGATGGGGAATCAAAAAGAAGCATTCATGAGGATTTTTTCTTCTATATTTCCCTAAGTTTTACATGGAATACCAATTACTTGACACTCATCATTTTAAACCATGCACAGGTGTAGAGTATTAACATTGCAAATTTTGTAACAATGTTCAATTTATTTTGCTACATTTATTCCTTAAACCATTATTGGTTATAAATAACAACTTCATAATTATGTGATTCTTTGTCTCACAGAAAACCAGAGAAGCTAGTATACTGGCAGATATATTTTTAACGAAGTCAAGGTAAAGTCTGAATATGGTATATGGCCTGATTTTGTGCTTTACCACTTCTCTTTTGGGGCATGGTAAGAACATCACTGACCCACTCAGCTGCACCTGGTGGCTTTTTTTTCCAACCACTTTTTGAGGTTATCTGAACATATACATGGCAACATGGAATCTATATGTTAACTTAACTTGAATATTAGAATAAGGATCTTTATACCATTGCAAGTAGTATTTCTGTTTTAGATTTAGTTTGATGTGAGGAAGTGCTCTGTGTTGTTTCTGATCTTGCTAGAACCAGTACTGTCATTGGTAGAATAAGATTGGCAGTTTAGAATAACGGTATAGCCAGTGTTGTCAGGTTCTATTTCCTAACCCCATGTGTGGTAACCCAGGTGCTTTGTACTTTGATTTAAATTTCTGATCAAAATGTGTTGTGTTCCTTTTTTATTTAGTTTGCCTGACAGCCCTGCAGAACCTGAACCAGATAACCAAAAAGGAAGTTCTGAAGAACCTAGGGTTATACCACATGATGAGGTACATATACATATATATGGCAGCTCAAACAAAAGATAGATGGCATTAATATTCAGCACAACTAACTCTCCTACTGACCAACCAAGTTTTTGATTTATTAAAAAATACTGATTTTGTGATTGAATGACTTTCCAACTGTTACTGTGTATGTATTCTTCCCTTCAGAAGGGGACCACTCATGTGCCTGCCAAAGCTCCAGTTGTATCTTCTAACAACAACAGCAGTGTACAGCTTCCACCAGCACTGATGTCATTGTTGTCATCAGCGTCCTCAACTGCAGGTTTGTTGAGGAATCTCCTTCTTTTCCATAGCTAGTGACTGATCCTTGTTTTGTGTTTGACCAAAGTGAGTCTGTACATTTTTCCTAACAAGTTACCAATCCTTGTTTTTTTATTTCAGCGGGATCAGTATCTCAGGGAAGTGGTGACAGGGGACCTTATAATACAGTTCAAGCACTACTTGATAAAATAATGGTAATCAACAGCACTGTCATTGCACGTCTTCCAATGTTCAATTGTTACAATGAGTTAACTCACTTTTATGAAAATTTATGTGCGATAATGCGTTCATTTTCCCCACAAAGAACTTTTGGCGTTACTCATATTTCTTATTTTCACCAGCTGGAGTGCTTTTGCAAAAAAATTCGAGTGGATTTTAAGGAATTTTGAAAAAATAAATTTGGAACGTAGTCTGGGGTGAAGAAAGATAAGATGTTTGAATGAATTAGTTTAATCCATAAAAAAAAAAAAATTGGATAAAAACACGAATTAGTTGATAGGTAACTGCATGATTTGTAAATGTTCTTGAGAGGACTGTAAGTCATTCAGAAGTTTCCCAGAACATTTACTTATCATCTCAGGTCCGTTATCGTCTATCATTCTTTGAAATCATCATTCTTTCTTGCTTTTCTGTTTGAACTTGGTAGTACAGGCTGAATTTCA
Source organism: Stylophora pistillata (assembly GCF_964205215.1). NCBI lineage: Eukaryota > Metazoa > Cnidaria > Anthozoa > Scleractinia > Pocilloporidae > Stylophora > Stylophora pistillata. Next base: position 43,210,569 of record NC_142522.1, read on the forward strand.
AATTATTTCTCTGATATTTGGAGACATAAATGAGATACACCTGTTGACAAACTCTTGGCATATCTGTTTTAGAAGCCCACCCCACAGTCTAACTCGCCCAACATGGCACCTGGTTCTCAGTCTCTCTCTCAAAATGAGCCGGGGAGTTCTTCCTTGCCTCCAGCCCTCCAACATATCCTGGAACCTCTTCAGCAAAACAAAATGGGTCCTCCACGCGTACAAGGACCCGGACAAGGTCACGGACCAGGACCCATGCCTAGCATGGGTCCAGGGGCTGGATTGCTGGGTGCTGGTAAGGCCAAGCATTATAATTATATAAAATAGTTTTTGTATAGTGGACAGGTGATGTGCGTCAGTCTCTGTAAGTTGTTTGAGACTTTGTTGAATGCAAAACGCGATCCCTATTTTCATAAAGAAAATATCATTGGTAAACTTGATGGAAGGAAAGTTCGTCATTTATTGTGTTCTGTAAAATGCGTGTTCAACTCAGTGCAACAATTCTATTCGACTTTCCAAATAAATAAACTCTTGCAACCACCCTCAAGTCAAAGTAGTTCGTAATGTTTTTCTCATGATTCACTTACCTTGTAGGGTTACCCGTGAAATTCTGTGATTACTTTCCTCTTGAGATAAGAGTAAAGGCTGCGAAGCTACTGATTGGTCCATATTCTGTATTCTTGACGGCCTTGAACAACTCAAAATTGTTGTTACAATAGGTAATTTCCGAGTTTATAAACCCTCACTTTCAGACCGGGGCTTAGTACGAGAATAAATATTCATTTTGGTATGAAATGCCTTATACTGAACCCTCGTGCTAAAACAGGGGCTTTGCGCATCATAGAAATCGCTTATTTACACGAGCAAAAGGGGGTATTTTGACAAAATGTACTTCGTCAGTCAGTGTACAACTTCAATTAGTTTTAAGTGCTGCCAGGTTTTCTAAATGGTAGATGTCATGTGACAGTCCCTTTATTTTCTCTTGTCACAGCACCAGGTGATCCAATGGGGAGTCTGAATGTCTTTAGACCATCCGGTCCCATGGGTCCTAGAGGTGTACAAGGCCCACATTTAAGACCTGATATGCCTCCGCATTTTCAAGGCCCAGGAGGCCCCAGACAAGGACCCCCAATTGGGCCGCTGTTTCCCAATCCAGAGGGCCCCATGATGGGTCCTCGCATGAGGGGACACATGCCAATGCGAATGCAGGGCGGACCAGGTATAGGAAGAGCCATGCCAACAGGTCCTCGGCCTCTTTTACCAGAGATGGTAAGTTATTAACTTTTTTTACGGACATTGTGTTTCTCATAAAAACATGTAGAGCGTCTGATTATAGTTCCTGGTGTACCGCGGTAAAGAATTCAATACTCTTATTACTCAACAATTCTTCGTAAAGAAAACTTCTGAAATGCGTTCTGGTGGTTGATTTATGCTTACATCTTCAATTTGATAACGATCTATTGTAGAAGTTACACTTGCCCTGCGACGCACCACAACTAACTCTTTGGAAGTTTTAATCAACTCCAATCCTGCAGAATGATCTTAACAGTGCTCAACCAATCAATTGACAATCAGCAAATAGTTTGTCTGTTCGGGATTACTTCGGTGTTCTTTGCATGATGTTCTGTCGGGCTTGGAGATCAGTCACTATGCTAATTACAGTCCTCTAACCTTCTCGAATGCTTTTCCTCTTGTAAACTTCGTGTTTCGCACTAAAGGAGGAAATGAACGGGAAGACAAGACAGCTAATTAACAATTATTCCACGAGCGCGCGTTGGATATGAGATGATAGATAGCCAACGAGGCGCTACGCGCCTCGTTGGCTATAATCATCTCATATCCAACAAACGCGAGTGGAATAATTGTTTTATTAAAAACGTTGAATTAAATTCTTCAATTTTATTCAATTTTTTAGCTCCCATTTAATTTTAAGCTGACCGTGCGCTTACCATATTTGTCGATTATGATATATTGGCTCATATACCATAATGGCTAAGCCACTAAAAAGTCTTGAATTGCATTATCCAATGATCCAGTTTTTAATAATTGATCTTATGTTATCTTTTCCCAGGCCCAACGAGACGACTTCCACTCGGACCAGTTCGACGATGGAGGGGAGTATGGTGACGAAGACGAAGAAGGCGAACCAGGAGACATGAGCATGCGTGGTAGGGGTCGAGGGATGCCGCGTGGTCGTGCACGTGGAAGGGGACGAGGCAGAGGAACGCCTCCTGTCTGTCGACATTTTGTGTCGAAACGAGGCTGCCTTAGAGGAAACACGTGTCACTTTTTGCATCCTGGAGTAAATGGACCTCCAGTTTGACAATGAATGAAAGAGCGTTGGAAGATGGTGGCACTAGATTCCTGGGAACATGCTTTTCATGATGACAATTACGTCAGGCAACAGGGGATTAGACCAGAACTATCTCTTGTGCAGAGCTTTTGTGCTCGGGCATGACGTGGAATTTACTGTTTTGTCTTCAAGTTACTATATATATTTTTGATAAGAAACAAGTTTACCAATGTTATTTAATAGGGGATAAAATACGGGTAATGCTCCAAGTTTTCATTTACAGTCGGCAGCGAGACGTATGTTCTCGAGGTGGTAGAAGCACAGTAGAGGAAGGCTTTCTACCGATCAATTTAAGAATGACAGTGAACACCGTTGAAGAAAACTCTTCCTAGCCGTGCGTGCCAAATCAGGGAAACAAGCCCAGCAAGGAGGAAAAAATACTAAATTGTTTTTTCCTTTCTTATAAAGCTCAAAGCTCTCTTGGTATTGTTTGAAATGGGGTCCAGCAAATGAAACCAATCTTTTTAGTGTGATGGAGTAAGACAGAGATAAATATTAAGTGATTATTAATATCTTGTGATACTTGTGCGATTTGTTTCCTTGATTTGGTATCAATATCCAATGATTTCTTCTCGCTGCCAAGCAGTATTGGATTGCACTTCGTATTTTGACTCAAATCGTCTTTTATCCATTCATCTCCGTGGAAACTAGAGCGTATTTTATGACGAGCGTTCGTTATTGAAATTATCTTTGTACAAATTGTTTAAAGTGTGGAAACAGCGCATGTAAAATACTAGGTAGAAATAATTTTAAAGTGATATCTATCAAGGAATATTTTGCGACAGAGCTAGAGAATAAATATTTCGTATCTTAGTCGGCCTGAGTTTCAGCAGAAACTAGGAGATTCAACTTCAAATTTGTAGCGTAATCTCAAAGTGATGCTGATCCCAGGGAAACAGATATTGCGTTCTTGGCTAAGGTAGGAATAACCCCAACGCATTTAGTTTGCCTTTTCGCTCCAGCTGCAACGAAAGTTGTTTTGTCATGGATATCCTCTCCTTCGTTTCGTGTCCTTATAATTTACCGTTATTGTCTCCATCTGAGTGATATAGCCAATTGATTGTGCATACGACGAAGTTACTGACAACTTGAAAGACAGTAGAAATCTACTCGTTTTTCAGCTGCACATTCCAGTTTACCTTTGAGTTTAGCAATGGCAATGTCAACTTTAGGAATTACCTCTCCTAAAATAGTGCATTTTTTCAGAATGGACTCTACGGAGTTTCAACCCACTTAACCTTTATCAAGCAATTTTCTAAAGTGAGATTTTACAGGAAGACATAACTTGGTAATCGGTAACTTAATCGGTATCTTGTGATAAAAGGCGAAGCAGTTTTAATAGTCCAGATGTGGGTGAAAGACTGAAACAATCGGTTCCGACCATTCAACACAATTGCAGTTAACTTATCTGGAAACCTCCACACATCTGGGGTTCGTTTGGGATGCATAACGTTTCAAATACGATCATTTGTTAAGATTCATTTACTTTACTGCTCCACAATGGCAAAAAGTGAAAAAGGAATCTGTCAAGAGCCGGATGGTACAAAGCGGTTACAGATGGATTGCGCAACCTTTAAAATTCGTTGTGAATACAATTTACCAATATTCGAACAATTCTAACTACGTAATGATTGGTGTTAATTAAGGAGGTGAGAGTTCAAAAGAGATTTCCTCGGTGCTATTAACAGTATTGACGAAAGTTGCTCTCACTTGTATTTGGTTTAGTTGATTGCCTCGCAACTTACCATATAATTATGTACCAAGGAAGAGAATTGTGTAGCTATCTTGGAAGTAAGCAACTTTCTTGGTTGCACGGCAATAACAAAGAAATATAAATGCCTATTGATATTTGATGGTTGAAGAGGAATAATGGTGCTATCTTTTGGGTTTCTTTCACATCCTTTAATGAAAACTGCAACATTCATCAAAGGAAATAATTTGTTTATGATGAGATATGCGTGAGTACCATTCTGGCGAAGAAGGCTGGTTATTTCTCCATTCTTCTACTTCCGGGTCATTGCTAGGGTCTCACTATATCGCCAATCGTTATTCCTCTTCAGCCCTTTGAGATTTAATCATGTTAATGTTAAAATTGATATTTGATGTACACTTCTTCCATTAAAGCTAATTTTAACGAGTGAATTTCCTTTATGGAATTTGTATTTGTCTTGCTTTCAGTCGTTAGTTTTTCACGACTTCTCAATCCTCCTGAATGTCTAAAATGTGTTTTTCTCTTTCAATAAGATGACATAGATAAAGCTCATACGTTCACTTATTCGATCACTCGGCGAAGTAGACATTTTAAGTCTGGACGAAGTCGGTGGGAATGTCGAACGAGCAATCAGTGGTTAAGAGGAATACATCTGTCGTGGTCTCATTACTCAACTTTAATCCAGGATGCAGGAGTTTGACTAATGGTCCTGGGTCGTGGGTGTGGGTGTGGGTAAAAGTCGTGGGTGTGGTTAATACTTAATAATAAAAGTAACCATTTAAATATTAAATATAATAATACATAAATTTTATACAACCCTGTCATTCATTAATTTAACTGTTTTCTCTTCCAGTTATTCTATTTTGTTTATTCAATTTACCCTACTTAACGTCTATTTTTATCTGTTATCTCACTGTCAATGAAATTAGTTTCAGTTTCGCGACGCATTCCGAGATCTCGTTTGATAACAAAGGGAAGAGAGATAAATCAAGTAATGAACAGCAATGAAATAAGAATAAAAACCTCTCTTTGATACGTTTGGTTCTCGAGCATGTTTTCCATTTTTGGGCCAAAATATGAAATCATTTTTGGTACAATCGTACAAAGCAACTCAGGTGTCTCGTTAACACAGACCTCGAAAAAGCAGAACGCAGACTGCAGACCGCACAGCTCGAAAAACCTGTACACCGTGTATAATTACAAGATTTATCTCTCTTCCCGTCGCGAAACTGAAACTAATTTCATTGACAGTGAGATAACAGATAAAAATAGACGTAAAGTAGGGTAAATTGAATAAACAAAATAAAATAACTAGAAGAAAGAACAGTTAAATCAATGAATGACAAGGTTGTATAAAATTTATGTATTATTATATTTAATATTTTAAATGATTATTTTTATTATTAGTATTAACCACACCCACGACTTTTACCCACACCCACACCCACACCCACACCCATACCCACGACTTGTACCCACGACCCACGACCCACGACCATTAGTCAAACTCAGGATGCAGTAGATGTGGATTTTAATTTTTGTTTTTTGTTTGTTTGTGTTTTTTTGTTTTTTAATCGCTCCATCGCCCGCAGTTACAGGAGTTTACAGAAGCAACCGTCCAGCTACTGATGTCGCACATGAAACATCCTTATGGACGGACATTTATTTAACGAACATTTCAATATAAATAACGTGTGCAACTTTCGACGAACTGCGCGTTTGAATACTTCGACTGACAAACGTAAGGACAAAGAACTTTTCATTCAAAGCGTCAATATTCCTTTACCGGACGTGATTGGTTGTTCAAAAATAAAGAATAAACAACTTTGTTGTGATAGAATGCAAGGTGATTAGGTATTCGGCTGTTACATGTGTTTACAATTAACGTCCACGGTTCCAATCTCTTTTTGAAAGTATTTGATTCAAATATTGTCTTCTCTTTTCATGGTTTCCTTGAACATTTACGAGTTAAAAGAAAGAGAAAACATTATTCGTGGCCGCAGGTTGGGTTTTTGGCCTCCTTTTGACATTTCGTTGTGTTCCAAATTTGGTCAAAACCATAAGGTGTTAATTTTTTTTTGCCAACTGAGGCAGGGGGTGAGGTGGGACTCGATTCACCTTTTGAACCCGCTTTCTTAACTTCGTCCTCGAACGCATCATCTTTTTCGTGAGTGATAGAAAGCAAATTGGGGAGCTGGATGGCATATCTTGAGTTGAGTAACCTGGAGGACGCGAATGATCCACAGGGCACTCTAATAATTAGGGGCTTCAAGAGGGCGATGCCGAACAAGAACGTTGCAAAACAAAAAATTTAATGTAAAGAGTAAAAACAAATCAACGCTGCACGTGCGTTTTAAAAGTTTGTACAGTTCTTGCCCCCCTAGGCAGAACAGCCACGGAGGAAATCAGCAGATTTGGTGTACTATTGGAACAGCAACCGCGACAGCTATTTAGAGGTCTGAGGTCTCAGTTTCGACTTTAGAATCAACTCTGCATGATATGCTGAAGGGAAGCTAGATCTTACACTATCAGAAACGATGGATACACCGAGCAACTGGTGAAATCTTACGAAAAGCGAATGGTCATTTCTAAACAAAGTTTTTCCAGGAGTCGCCTTCGAGAAATCTCAGACTCTCCAATGACTTCCAACCAGCGGGTGTCTTGGCTAATATGGAAAACTGTTAAATTCTCAGAGCGAATTAATGGGTAAACAAGTTTGTCCCTTCTTCTATAAGAACAGTTAAGAACTCAAATCAACTTTGGAGGATGACTTTCATCACTTTCGAAGCAAGATTTGAAAACTGAAGAGGATCTTCAATGGAATATTTAATAATTATTCCTTTAGCCCACATTGGGTATGAGATAATAAATAGCCAACAAGGCGTGTAGCATTGAGTCGGCAACAACCAATAACGACTGGAATAATTGCTTTATTAAATTTCATTAAATCCTGAGCGTTTGGATATTCGAGTTTTTTTTTTCAGCTCTGCAACGGTTGGTACAATGCATTTCCATATAAGATGACTCGGAATATCAGCTGATAACCGGAGTTGAGTGAACCAATCAGAACACTAGAAATCCAATATTTGGAGTTGGAAATTTCATAACATCTGAAATTCTCCAGTTTGAGCCGACACATTTCTAGTCACCTACTGTACCATCTCACACGCCAGCGAAAGTATTCGTCGGAGTTGTGATATTGAAGCTAAAAGAAAATCCGTCAATCCTCTGCCCCAATCTCTAAAAGTACGAAACAAGAGGGTCTTTCGACACTAAAGCTCCACCCAAACACCGAAAACTCGCGGCACCTCTAAAAACTCAGACGCGAAACTAGAATCAAACTTATCAAAAAGTGAACATGCACATTTTAGCTACGCCATCGAGGGTTTGCTTGTTTTTAAACTTGAGTTCTTAGTAGAGTACACTAATTTCGTACCCAGACCTTCCACGGCTAAACACGTGTGAGGTCCTTCATTTCAAGTACACTTTCGCATATTATGAGTACACCTCTATGGTTCTTTAAACCTCAGCTTGAACAGGATTGCTAAAGCGTCTGGGACACCTACTCAAACTGAGAAAAAGTTGTGTTTATTTAATCACTTTCACCAGAGTGTGGTGAGGGTCGCACAACAGAGCGAGGCTCCAAATTAAGTGCGCCCTATATCCCACCAATCCCACCCCAGGGGAGGACATTCATCACACAGTAATCTCGTGTGTGGGAAATTAACGTCTCCTACCCCAACCCTGCAGGAGACGGGACCTCCATTTATTCGTCCCTATCCGAGAAGACTAGAATATCTAACCATTTCTTGATGTTATAGAAAGGTAGCAAATTCTTCTCAATTATTTTAAGACCCTGAGTGTTGGTCCGGCCGGGGCTCGAACCCTCGACCTCCCGCACAACAGTCCAGCGCTCTATCCATTGAGCTAACCGGGAGGTGTTCATCTCGAGATAGGAATCCTGTTAAGATTTTTTAATAATGACAAGTAAACATTTATTAGATCTGTTTTATTTTCTTAATCTGAATATTCTGTACAAGTTACTGAGCACAAGAAATTAAGGCTCACTTGTTGCCTATTTAGACATTATTTACATCTTACTATATTTTTTTATTATACAACAAGAAGTCAATACTGTTTAAATTATGAGAATGAAAGACATCCTGAATACAACACCAACTCTCTTTAATTTAACACGAACTCGCGTGTCGCTTAAGTCTTGGGATACCCTCCTCTTCCCTTCCTTGCCTCTTCCCCCCAAGTCATAAGGAGTCTTTGCGAATGCGACGTTAATAAATAAGTCGATTAATACTTTAGTGATTCTAGGCTTCCTACGATAAAACTTTAACTCCCAAGATTGCCGATAAACAATCGAAGTTCTCCTCGCTATGTTTGCCTTACAAGTGAGGACAATTTCATACTAATCAGCTTGAATTTGATATTCTCTCGACGTGGAGGTAATTATATGATAAAATTTGAAAATCTTAGGGATAACTAATGAAGGAATGTACGATAGATTTAAGGCGAAATGAATTTCCAGTCTTGGGAACTAAGTTTTGATTTGCTTGACTATTACACTCGTAGCAACTTTGCTCAGATAAAGACAAAAGATTTCTTAATTACTATTTATACCACTTTATGAGTCGTGGAAAACTAAACAGCGCTTTCGTCTTTTTTTTCTCAAAAGTTAGCAAAATCAGACCCTTCATTGTAAATTTTATACTTTGTCAAAAATTAAGTAGATCAGAGAGAAGAAACCATCAACAGTTATTGGGTTACTTATATATAAATCTCATAACTGATTTTTGAGGAAATCCATAGCATTGTCTAAAAGGAAAATTGGCGAGTTTAAGGGTGGAAGATTTAAAGACTATTCAAACTGACGCAAAGGTCTGCAACTGCTATAAATATGCGTTGAACCAATGTGAAGCACCATCGTCAGAATCTGTAACAAAACAATTTCGGATATTAGGCTAGTGTTCTTGAGCAGACCTCTGTTTCATATGAGCAAAGAAAATGAGAAATTTTGAATCTATAGAGCGAGAACGAGGCTCAATTTGAAAGAATATTTAGACTATGTGAAAAAAAAAAAGCTCCATCAGAGCATGATTAAATTTAATCCTTCTTAACTGATAGTTAAGATCTCTTAACATGTCTCAAAGCAGTTTGTTATAGTCAGAAAGGGTTGTAACTAGCTCAGTTAGCTATGAATTGGTTATTTCCATCCAGAGGATATTGATTTAACGTACATGACCTGAATTTCAATAATCCATTCAAGTTTCCATTTCCATCAGTTACTTGGCTAAAAGTTAGTGGTATATAATATTTGACAAATAAGTTACCAAAAGGGTCTCAGTATTTTCTTAAACAAAAGGAATTTCCAAAACAATTCATTTTCATGAGCAAACATTTCAGTTTTTTTTTTTTTTTTTATTTTCCTCAAGTATAATACGACATCTGCACGCAAAAGGTGATTGTTGCAATCACAAAGTGTTTGCAGTCTCCATAAATCACAGGCATAGAAGCGTTTACACCTAACTCACGATTTTCTGATGAAAAAGATTTATGATTTGTCCGTTAAACACTTCATAGTTAAGGACAGTATTCACAAGTTCCTAGGATACTTACTCCTTTAAAGTTTTCTCAAAAGAGACCTATTCTTCTAATCAGCAAGACGTTGCGAGAGAGGGAGTGGTGACTAGCGATATAGGGTGTGACGACTTCTAAGCCTAGCAGCTTTTTTCCATTAACTTACGGAACAATAACTCGTAAAATTTCCCTAAATGTTTTTTTAAAACTGTGATAACTATTTGATCGTTTTCTTGATCATGACTCGACAAGTTAAATTACGGGTTTAAAAAGAAATTTTTCTCTCAAAGAAAGGCAGAGAAAAAGGGAAAACGTTTCCGAAAAGATAACCTATTTGTTCGAAAATGTTTTCAAGTAGTGTCATGATAATTAGTAACAACGATGAATGAATACCAATAAAACTTAACAAATTGTACATTCCAAACTAACAGCAATATTGAAAGTATTTTAAAAAGTTACTAGCAAAGAGGCGCAGTCAATAATTACGATACAATATACTTCTAATATTGTAATAAATTAGAATGAATTAATCATATCATGCATAAGTTCTAAGTGATTCTGACCATTGTGATTTGTAGCGGTGGGGTATCCGCCCATATCCCCGGGGTTAAACTGTTGCGGCCGCATCATACATTCATCGATAGCTTGCATTCCGTGGTCCATGGGAATTTCCCCAGAGTCCATATGGTTAAGCGGTCCTTGGTACGGCGGTTGGAACTGCGGTGGTGCCATCATTGGTCCCATATGATTTTGCAAATGTTGGTATTGAGGGGGAAGCATTCCGTAGGGAGGGGGTTGGGATCCCGGAAGTTGTGGGGGAGGGGAGAGTGATGGAGGAAGATCTAGACTGTCTCTATCAGTTCGCCTTTTATCTCTTGGACTTGACGCTAAACAAAAGATAGGTGAAGGTTAAGTTATGAAGTGAATATGATGATCTCTGACGGAGTTTTTGTTGGGGTGGAGCAGTTGCAGGTGACAGGTGAACCTCATGTTAGGACAGGTCTCACATTTTGAGACGTCAAGACCAAATAACATAACTAGTAGGACAATTTTCAATTTTGAGGAAGCCAAGAGATTATAAACAGTTTATAATCTCTTGGGAAACGCAATGGAAACAATCTTACTCTTTCAGAAAACATTGAATTTCTAATCATAGAAGAGTAGTTACTGAGGAAGAGGGGAACGAAAAAAAAAACCTTCAAAATATACTGAAATTCCTACCAACACTAATCACAATCAATTCGTTTTGATTATCTTCATTTTGAAGAGATCTATCAAGCATATATAAGATTAACTTTTGATCGTGGGCCAGAAGACACTTACATTTCCCGTCTTTACTTTTTTTAAGACTTCTTTGTCGATTACTAACTCTACAGCTAGCTGCGCCATCAGACTCCGGATTGTTTCTTCTGGCCAGTTTTTTAATCTGTTCATCAATAAATCAAAAGAAAGACAATTAATTGCTCTCCCCACAACATTGTGACGAAACAAAATACCTGTTGGAGAATTTTGAAAAACAAACGCAGTTCTGAAAAAACCAGTACTGTCCAGACTAGAAATGAGCGTCTCTGTCCCTCATCAAATAACAATTTGACACATTGATGGACAGAAACAGCGGTTATTAAGAGAACTAGACACTTATTTCATACTTTTCTAACCAAGCAACATAAACATAAATATTGAGTTATGTTTAATGCCCTCATATCCATGTTTCATAGGGGATCGTGTGTATCCTGAGAGTGGCAAGGAGAAGAATGCATTCCAAGACAGCCATACGTCGTCTCGGCTACAGGGAGCTGTGGCAGACATATCTTTATATAGTTTCACTATGGATGGTGATTTTTAAAACTGTCGTGGGTAGGGAACGGAAAGACTATCGGAAGGTATCATCAATTTACCGAGCTTGGCCGAATGACTTACGAAAATTTTAATCCCTTAACCCTTTACACAACTCGTTCCAGACCTCTAACGCTGAACCGTTAAAAGATGGCCGTCAAAGAAAACAACCCATGGAAAGCGTAAGGTTAGTTAATCAGCGTGATGTAAATTCATATTCTGATTCCATGAATGAGATGTGAGGTTTTAAGTACTTAGCTAGACAGTAAACAATTTCAAGATAGGACAACCTCAGGCCCAAACAAGCACAAACAGGCTCTCATGGCTGTCAAGCACAAACAGGCTCTCATGCTACATATACAGTTACCTTTGCTCTCTGATTTTGAAACCAGACTTGCACAACTCGAACGCTGAGACCTGTTTCTCTTGAAAGTTCTTCTCTGACCTTTTTTCACGGAAGACAAACAAAAATGAGTGTCAGTGTTGACAATGTCTGAGAAGGATAGCAAGAGATATCAACAAAAAAAATTATATAGCAAGCTAGATTACCCTCGCTCCTTTTCATAGAGTTGAAAAGGAGAAATTAGAAGTCACGTTATGGAACACCGGCGTAATCCCTTTTTAGGGACTTTTTATTATCTTCTGCTGAAGGGGGGGGGAGGTGGTGGGGGGCGGCAGGGGATTCTATTTATATCACATTGAAAGTTAAGTGACTCCCTCCCCCCCCCCATCCATTGGCAGTCAGTCTTCTATAGTTCCCTCCCCTTTATACTCTGTTAGTGACTACTGATCCTCTCTCCATTCCCCTTAAAACCATGTGATCTTCCGAGCATCCCCCCCGCTTAGAAATAAATAATGATTGGTCCCCTAATATGTCAAATGAGCGTTATATTGTTAGGCATCTTACCTTTCTACAAGGCTTAGAGCTAATTTCAAAGGCAGATTTGAATATTTTTCTTTGTTGACTTGTGAGTATTGTTCGAGGTCTCTTTGGTCCTTTTTTGTCGTCATTTTCATCATCACCAATTACTGATGAATCGTCAGAATCAGAATTGTCCGCTTTCTCCGATTTTGTCTCTTTATCATTTTTAAAACTGTTATTTATTACATCTGCAGGGAACAAAGACAAAGAAACTCTGAGTTAGTATTGAGAGCACATTCTTGTTCTCGTGGAAAAGAAAAACGGTAGGAGATTCCTTAACATTGATATGTATTGGTATTCATTTATTTTTAAACAATTGAAGGGATGGACCAATCAAAAAAATGTCAGAGGAAAAAGGAAAATCCACCAGTTGCCTGAACTGCCTTTTTCAAATTTTCCATACGGGAGGTTTTAACACGATTTTTTTGTTTGTTTATTTCACTTAGAAAGACAAACCATTGCAGGGCTTGTTCATCAACAACGGTTAGTCTGTTCTAATAATTGCTCAAGTCTGCTTTTTCATACGATTAAGATAAAATGGGATGCAAAGAAGTGAAAAAAAAAAAGCCAAAATTCTGGAATCACGGTGAAGATTGCCTCACTATCTACATACATTTGTAACTGCATCAACTACACTTATTGAGTGTAACAACCGAGGGATCTAAATCAACAGATGTAGATTTAAACATCCCACTTCACTTACTCTCTTGTTGCGGCTTGTGTGGCGGACTGTTTGATGATCCTTTTGTGGGAAGTTTTCCATAGTCGTCCTTGCAGTATAACTTGTTATCTTTTAACGCAAATTCCTGGCCTTTTTCAAGGCGATGGCCACACATAGTGCACACGAAACATTGTATGTGATACACATTTCCTAATGCTCGCATCACAAACTCGTTTGCAGGGATGGTCGTCTTGCAGCCACTGCATTTAGTGGCATACATCCTGAAGAAGAAATTCAAAAAATTAAGACACGTTGGCCTCCAATTGGAATCAATTTCCCTTGCTTTTACTGCTAGCTTACAAAATTATCATCCGATAAGCATCACTTCGTATCAGTTTTCTCTTAGCGCCACTTTTCAATCGGCCCCCAATCGTAATTGTTCTTTCATGTATCCATCAGTCCACACAGTTCAACATATGGTGAGCATGCGTTTGCCCATACACTTTGAAAATCTTTAATAACAGAAGCAAGCCACCCAATAAAATGAAAAAAATGTTTCAAGAAAATAACATTTTAAAAAGTTCGTAGATACATGTACAAAACGTTTTGTCAGCAGCTCAGACCGAACCTTGTACGAAAAGCCGTATTTGTATCTACAACACACACTGAATTACTAATAGCCCCAAAAATCTCCACTTCTGACAATGCACCGATATATAGTCTAAAATTTAAATGGTGTTAATAAAAAGTGTTTCTTACAATAACTATCATCTCGCCTTCCTAAATTCACGAATTTTTTTTTCTGCTCGTTTTGATCAAGTAATGCAAGCCATCAAACTTTATATTTCTTTTTTCTTTCTACAATTTACCGAAACTGTGTGGTTCTATCATTATCGTTATTATCACTTTTTTTATCGAGGGTGTCTACACTCACTACTTAAACTCTGGCAAAAATATATGGACGTTAGGAAATAGAGTTAATGAAAGGCCCTATCAAAACCCCAAGGTGCGCACGCTCAGTGAATGTTTCAAACAAACCACACCCTGTTTTACACAGCCAATAAGATTTCGATATCTTGTAATTGGCTGGTCTTGTAATTAGTTGTAACAGGGAAGTGATGACAACTGAAAATTTTGGAATAGCAACAATTGTTCTCCACCTTGTTGCAAGTTTTCGCCCAGCACCTGGAGTCTGCTGCTAGCGCTACTTTCCATATATAGAGTAGAGAACTATTCACAATCTTATTTATCACAATTTTATTGATTTAAAGCAAGAGTCCTAAGTAAAATCTTAATTACATGACTTTTCTTGTTTTGTTTTTATAGTATTGCTCAGTTAACGCTTTATTTCTTTCATTCATTGAAAAACATAGTGCAACATTAAAAAAGATGCTTTTTAAGTAAGATCTTGAAAGAACACTTTCCTTGAGAGGAGCTAAACAGAACGTTCCAGTTAAGCGAAGGAACAAAAAACCTGTTATAAGCCACGTTTTGGTAAACCTAAATAATGAGCAATATTTATGTGACGTTCAGCTGGTTAAACAAGCTCTTAAGATATCATATCGGCCACCATCTTGTCCTATTTGCGTTTGAATATCTCATTTCCCTTCTGTTTACTAACCTGCTGTTTATAACAAACAAGAGGTGTTACTCAAGAGAGAAAATTCACAATGCTAACTTAGTTGTGTTAGTTATGAGTTTATCGGCGAATCTAACACTCTTATGGTATTTACTTAGTGCGTCCAAAACAAATATTGTTTATTTTATTTCCACTGTCTTAACACGCAACCGCATGGAAAAAATCAAGTACCCAAGACTTGAGTAAACATGAAAAACATATCACTTTTCCGATCTTTTGTTTTTAGTCAACATGTTGACTTATGGATAAACCTATATAAATTAATGTTTTTCCACCATCAGTTTTATCGATTCTAATATTATCATATGTATCTTGTTTCCTATTAAATTTGCTCGCCAAACTTCCGAAGGCAAATGCGAAAAAGCCTCCTGAGCAAATTGATAAAAATTGGTTAACCGATAAAAGTTGGAACTTTGTGAACTAAATTAATTGTAAGTGTTCGATTTCCACTTTAAAGGTGGTGCGTTGGTTCATGAATAAAAACAAAGGAACTTTCTCAAAAAACATTTCAGTCGGCTCCTCCTGACTTGATTCAATACAATATAAAGCACTTCAGAGAAATTTGAAAAAATTATGTTAGAGACCCATGGTCATGTTAAGTCATTTAATCACTCGGTTAGGTGTAAGTAAATGACCAATTTTGGGAGGGTAAGAACGCAAAAGACCTGAAAAAAAAAAAAACAAAAAAACAATCTTGGCCTTTATTAAGTCTTCCAATTATGTAATATCACATAATTTATTTGTTGCGAAATGTACTAAACTCAGAGTAGTTTTAAATTTGAAAAAATTCTTAAAGTTTTCCCCTAAAAGATTCTATAGTAAACACTATTATCTTGTAGAGGTAGAAAAAAATTGAGGTTTATAAATGACTATTACAACTCTTGCATATGAACACTCACCTCCATAAAACGTTACTCGCTCCAAAAACAATTTTCTTCCCTCTCAAAAACATATATTCAAAGGCCGACGAGCCTTTCAGTATACATTTAACTGTTTCGTTTATGACCAATTCAGTAAAAGTCTGAAGAATACAACGCTTGCCCCGAGAGCTTGCTGAAAGATAAATTGGTTTAGACTAGACGGAATTCTGTGCAAAGTTAACAAGACAGGTTTTATATTGCAATCAAAACTCTCCTGAAGCTTTTGAAAGAAACATTACATAGTCTTAGTCCAAATAAGTAACAGGTCTTTGCACAGTCCAGCGTTCAAGTTAGCGGCATAAAAAATAATCATATCCACTCATTTTCCATAAGCAATAGAAAACCTGATCGGTTTATATTAAGCAATTTATTTAGCTACGTACTGTTGAGATGCCTGTTGCTGACAGCAACAGGTTGTGCAATTATTCGCGGAAACGTGTCACCTCCTAACTAATTAAAAAGCCTTAAGCTGGCAAAATATACAAGCTCGTGATACATCTCCATTGAAGGAGATTACAGGGCTTTAGAAAGTAAGAGCTGGTTATTTTAGGCTCGGCGCTACAACTGAACCAGTTATTAATTTTTTTCAGGCTTATGAAATTCATTTCTTGTCTTCTTGTCGAACATTGTTCTCGATGAGCTGGACTCTTTCAACGATTGATGATCAACTGAACGCATGAAAGCTTTTGATAAAAGATACATCTCTTAAATGAGCAAGGGATACTTCTTTGGTCGCGACTCACGAGGGAGCTGTCATTAATCAAATACGGAATAAGTATAACAACTGTAAAGACACACAGTGCCACAGCCTCTCTCGAAGTGAAAAGAGACTTTAAAAGACATAGTGAAAACAGACTTGTTTTTAAGTTTGCAGTAATACACAAGGTCAAATTCTTGGTTTTCTTGTGGCAGTTATTGTTCCCATATGTTGATATCTAAGCTGTTTTTGTAGGGGTAATCTTGGTGGTGAAAATTGCTCCCATTTAACCCCCATACAATTTCTTAGATAAGGATTGTTTTCAGAACAAGCAATTCAAGGATTTTCAGTTGTTTACACTAAGGAAAGATTCAATTTCAAAAACATAGAGGTATTTTAGAGGAATATCGAGGGCCTCTAACATGTTATCAATCCTCTATACATTCCAATTAAAATCGTATCAACGTTTAAGACAAAACACCCCTTTCAAGACAAAACAAAACCCTGCTCCAATTTCGTTTGATATCAAACACGTCTGAGAGGGCCAAGTGAGTTTACCTTCGACTCTCTACTTCACAAGGTGTTTTTTTGTCTACAGATCCCAACAGATGCATCCTGACGCGCCAATTTTCCTGTACGCACAACTTCGCAGCATAAGAAAGACTTCTAAGAACGGTTGTTCAAGTTGCTAGATTGCAGGCTTCTCGTAGATCGAATCTCGTTTCTTAAAGGTACAATCTTTCAAAAAGCAACGCGACTATGTTCCCCTCTTGCACTGAATGAATTCCACGACTACTCAGCTAAAAACCACTCTCCGTTTAGTCTCCATCTGAACACTACATGTATCTTTAGTGCGTTCTTACTTTTATCACAAAACTAAGAGCTATCTTTAGCGCAAAAACATTGAGCGATAACCTTCTCCTATCACCAGGTCATTGCACCTTACCGCCGCCAAATCAGGGAGTTTAGACTTTCATCTCTCTGCGATAACCTACAAAAAGGCTCTTAGTCTTAAATTTCCCTGTCAGTTTATGTTCTTAGCTCTGTATCTGTGGCCGGGTGTTGTTCTGAAGATAAACATCTGAGACGAATCATTTGAATATTTGAAAAAGATCGATACAGGTACAGTTTAGGTGCATTTCTTAAAGACAAGTTAGTCCTCGTGGAACATACTTACAAAAAAATTCGACAGTTCAAATAATAAAGATCAGTCGAGGGGATTTACATAGAAAGTATTTAATGTTTCCTTCTCGAAAAAAATTTGTTGAGTTCGTAAAGCATCGATGCATTTATCTGTTGCGACACGATTACTGATCTCCAAATGATGTTTCAGACCAACGATCTCTTTTGCCTGGTGAACGTTTTCTCAGGAAATTAAGTTGACCGAAAACATTTATTATTCTGATTGCATTTTTTGAACTATAAAACTGAGAAACATGTTCAGTTGCTCAATTTGGATCGAGTCCATTCCAGTTACAAGAACAGGATTGTGTTACAACGATTAAAAATAAAGTGTGCTTGTTTTGTTATTGACCCAACTTAGAATACTATTTTTCCTCTAACCTACCAAGAAACCGGTAAAGTAAACCGCGAACTGCTTGATTTATGAACAATCAGTAGTGCTATTCGAGAAGAAGGACAAACATGGCGTTATTTTATGAATGAAGGAAGAGGCGACGACAGCTTTTGTTTGCTATATATTTAAAAACATGGTCGAGACTTCTCCTTCGAGAATCAAACAGCATACTCTGTATTTATTGAAATAAAACCCTTGCGACAAAGAAATGCGTCAACGATCGACAACTGTCATACTCAAGCACTTTAAGCTGACTAAATCTAACAGATTTCTCCCCTAAGTCGATTAGCGGTTTGTTTTTTACAGAGAACTTCTAAGCTTCGCTCGAAATAACCTGAAGTTGTTTTCGATGATTCTAAGACTGCACAAATTTCTCTTTGAGTATTCGAGTAATTTCGAATGTTTTTTAAATGTTTGCACAAATCCAGTAGAAAACACGACGAAAGAAAAAAACTACTTCTTTTTTGCTGTGTAATTGCTCGAGGAGAAACATTTACAGTAAACAGAATAAAGAAATTCATTTAATTTCAGATAAAAATGACAAAAGAATCCCATTTATAAGCTAGTGGGTGTATTTGCAAAGGCAAAGGCTGTGTGGGGCCTAATGAATTATTCAAGTTTGCTTTGATCAGAATTTGTCGCGTCCTTAAAGCTGAATTTCAAGCTCTCTTCGACCAGTATAAGAGGAGGGTTAAATACAGGCTATTTTATTCGTAAGTGCAATCTTGTTGAGTCGATTGAACCTTATAAACAGCATAACTTTTATAGACAATTTTGACAAAAGTATCATTAAGATTTCCACCGCGCTTCAAAGGAATCGCCGACCTTTATTTCATGATACTTTTCAAACATGTCCTGCCTTACGATCCAGCAAGTGAACACATGTATTCGTGTTTACGCTAGCTTGTTGCCTGTAATTATACTGTTGTTTTTTCGCTTCACATTTCCGGGAGGTTCATCACCTACTTCAACGACAAAAAGTGAAGAAAGGTTGGCAAGACACGATAACTTCAACACAACCGGTTATGTTTTCATTTGCTCATAATTTATGACCGCTTTTGATGTTGAATACTCCCAAGTCAAACGAGGCAAGTGCTCGATAACCAGTTTCATTTATGCTCCACATGCGACGATTCATGCGTGTGTAAATCACTTCTCACAAGTTTAAAATAGAATGTTTGGCTGTGCCCCAATAAAATTAAAAATCCAACGCTTTTAGTTTTTGGTGTAGGTAAATCAGTGGACAAGCTAACACAATCTATACAAATATTCCATAAGTCGGCTCCGTTTTAACTTTAATATAACCACGGCAACACGAGTTAATTTTGAAGCACGCATTCGGAGAAAAAAAGAACCGGTCTTTGGTCCCGTAAGGAGGCGGAAATAGCCCTCAGGAGTAGAGGAGGAAACGAACAACGGCCAGGATCGAAAGTCTTAGGGCCGAACACTTAATGGTGTGTGTGATTGACAATGGTAATGGATCCGTTCTTGGGCAAACATTCAATTATAAAAATAAAAACTTCGCTGCTAACTGATTCTTGGAACACGTCTTACGGTCAAGTGGACGAAAAACCTTTTACTCAAACGAAAAACTGTTTGTATGCAGATAAGGCATGTGTAGTCTTTTCAAGTAAAAATAACAATAATAAAAACAAGTAATCATTTTCCAAGCTTTTGCTATTATTAGCAAAGTAATACATTGTGAGAGATAATTTAAATGTTGCATTCAAGTCTCGTTCTAAGTAACTAAACTCGACCCAATTTGAAAGGCTTCTTGGCAATTTGACTTATCTTTGCTATCTTATAGAATGAGCCTTAATTGAACACTTAACTTCGAAACATTTTCACTTGGCAACTTTTTTTGTAAATTTATTTTCAAATTTTATTACCGGAACTAACCAGGTACGGGTTACACAAAAATACTTGGTAAAACTATACACTAAGTGATACATAGATTTTATTCCTGTCCTGGGTGCCTTTTTCCACTTGTTTTGTTAACGTTTAAAGCTCTCACATCCGTCCACATGTAACTTTGATAATTACGTGGATTGTGAAAAAAAAAAAAAAAGCCATCAAAGGATATATCGTTCAAAATCGGAATGCAAACTAGCCTACGCAGGAAAAAAGAATTACGAAGTCATCCACAGAAACCCATTTCGACGTTTACTCGATCCAATACAAAAAGGAAGGAAAAATTAATCGAACGCGCACCACAAAAATAACGGAAAAGATCTATCAATTCGAGATGCACGTTTGATTAACACATTCAAAGAGCTTCCTGGAGGTAGAACATTGGTTGTAGTGAGCTCGCTAAGTTATCGGAGGGCGCGAAAATTAGGACCTAAATACACCCAACGAGATTTCTGTTCTTTCAACACGTTAATTATATTAAAAGGTGAAATAAGTAAAAAAAACGCAATAATTATTCATATTTTCTAGAATCGGCAGGCGGCCTAGCGCTTTGGATGTTCAAAGGAGACCGATTGTATCCGCATGCATAGCTAACATGTATATGTTTAGGTCCATGATGTAAATATAATTTCGGGATGATCGCCGTTCATGCAAGTAAAATTGCGAGTGCTACAACCTATTTTGAGCATTTTGAATCATTTAATGCCTCGCTGAAATGAACCGAAACTTTTAGAAAAAAATTCTCAGAAAGCAATCTGTTGCCGTATATCACTGTAGCCGACATCAGACCGTCAGAGCGCCCGATCGTGACAAAAGATTTTGGGTCGAAGACAGAATATGATTTCATAAATTACAAGCACTCTGAAATCGACAGCAAAACTTGTGCTGCGTGATGTAGAAGGTACTTAGAGAAAAACTATTAATTACAAAGTATTTAATGAGAACGGGGAGATGAAAATGTCGTCAAGTAATACATTACTTTATCATCGTTTTACTAAGCTAGCGGCGGACATCACAGTAACTTACTTTTCATAGTCAGTCCGACAGTACAGCTTCCTGTCTTTACTGAAGCATGACCGCGATAGAGTATTCCTACATATACAGCATTGCAAGCAGCTTTCATGCCATGGTTCGTCCATCACTTTCATCACAAATCTGTCCTCGATCGGCTCCTGGCAGCCTGTACACACACTCATCCTCCTATTTTGACTTCCATTTTGCCCGCAGCTTGCCTTCCCTGCAAACAGATCACAAACGAACGTTGTCGAATTGAATTCTTACCATCAAGAAAGTCTTCGTTTCGGATATGAGGAACTAACCAATTATTTTTGGGGGCTTCCGGCAGGAGCTATCCTCCATAGTCATTGGGCTACGCGCGCTAACACTCGTCCACGAGTGTAATACATAAAGATGTGACTCGTCCGAGTCTTTGCTGAGGTCTGTGTCAAACGTATTCGAGATATTTAATCCCCCACGCGCTTATAGCCTGGCAAAGCTGGGTCAGTGGACTACAGTTGCACACTGGTCACAATATTTCTGTTTGTGTAATTGTTTCTATGCTACGATTGACTTCTGCTTTTGTAGTTTGCTATCTACGACGGTTAACAGGGGTTCCCTTCATTCCACCTGTTTGACCAGTTGGAACACAAGCATAATTTTCCTCCGGTAAGCGACGTCCTCTCTGATCAAGCGCGATAGATAATTCGCGCCCGAATCGGACTTGTGTGGAAATTTTGGCCGAGATGTCGGGATAAGACGCTCCGATATTCGGAGCAGGCGTTTGGTTGATCGAGTTGACACCTCAACAACTAAGCTATTGGTAGAAAGGGCGGTGAGGCGCTTTTTTTATTGTCTTTAACGTAATGACATGTGACAGCTTGATTGATCGTTATGTGACCAACCAAGTCTGAACAATCCGAAGTGTACACGTGCATGAAAAGGCAAATGGCACTTGTACGATGAAAATTTCAAGTTGAAATCAGTAAGTCAGCCCTTGTATCTTTAACATGTTTCCTCTGCGGATGACAAGTTTCAAGTGAGAAAGTGTAGGTTCCGCTAATCAGGCTTAGAATCGAAATAATTGGTTTACAAAGGCTTATTATAATACAACCTCCAATTGACGAAAGATTGCTGTACGTTTTAGTCTCTCTCGCCTTGTCGGAAGAAGGGTAGTGTCCAATCGCAGATAGTCGGGGGAGAGGGTTTTCGACAGAGCTCCTTAGCATACACTGCACGTGCGTCAAGCGAATTACAACTAAGAACGCCACCTGCGGGCTTAGCAATTGTTTCAACATGGAGAGAAAACTAAAAAACTGAAAACGCAAGAAGGATGGTACAAAAAACAAGCTGATCACACGCAGCGAAATTTTTAACATTTTTTTTTAATAGCAAGTTCGCTGCTGTATAAAGCGCTCTAAACAACAAAGTCCGGTGGAAAATTATTGAAATGGCGTTGGAATTGCGTTATTTTATGTCACGGTGGAGGCTTATATTGACTGCCTGTTGACAGCTCGAACTGTCGATCACAAGTGGTTTCGCGACATAAAGGACGCCTGTGAAATTTGATACGCCAATTGCTGCAACCTCGGCGGCTCCGAGACAATGCCACATCTCATGGCCAATTGGGTTTGCTTTCACGCTATTCTCTTTACATCGCGAACAATTGAACCGCACAAGATCCGGCGAAAAGCTCTCAGAACTCCTTTCAAAGTAGTGGGTGAAACTTTCAGGTCACTCAAAGAGTCAATTTAAGTACTGCCTCTCAACTGTGGATTGGCTTTCGGAAGCAGTAGAACGAACCAGGATGTAGGCAAGCACCAGACTCTCTGTGGTTTGTTAGTCTGCGGTATGACCCTAGAATGATCATTTAACCGTTGAAACCAACCTTTTGTGTCTTCATGGATCACTGCTGTCGGTGTCTTTGATTTCAGTTTGTTGTTTTTCGCGTGGCATTTTTCGGTACTTTAAGAAGGTGTTACGTGTTTGAAAGTGAGGAATGTTTTATTCGTTTTCTACCTAACGAAGTCGTCCCACTTTTTCCTTGTTAACTAACTTTTTTGTTCTTAACGAATTGATTGTTTATGTGAGAAAATTTATCTATGATTGCCGGTTTTTGTTAATGCTTTTTTGTTCGCTTGACACATAAACGCTTGTAAAACTGAAATGATTTCTGCAGTATCATTGTTATCTTAAAACAACAAGTACTTTGTGAGTAAGGCATGGGTTTTGATGTTTTGACTCGGAGTCAAGCGGAAACCTCTTAGCTATGGCACTATGGGCAACTGAATGGTTGATAACTAAGTAGCTTTTCGTTATATTTACCGGTGTAATAACAATCGAAGGCTAATACCGTCTAGTTGGATTGGTATTATTATCAACAACAAGTACGATGCTAAATGCTTTGAATGCGACACCGATCTCAAGTTCAAAGGCATTCCAATCATAGATAATGTCTAACTTTGAGCCTTGGACTGGAGAGGTTAGTCCTTAATCAGTATTCAACCCAATCGTTTCCCTTCCGTTGCTGATAACAATTTTAGCGACCTCAGTTTTTTGTCGGTATAATGTTGCACTTGTTCAAAGTTTTCGTGATTTCGACAAACAACCGTAACCTTTTCGTAAACGAGAAACCTTTGGATGTTAAACGGTGTTGAATACATGTATGGGTCCTTGAGAGAACAAATTATTGCGGTTAAATACACACACTTATACACTCACGCCTTTTCTAAAACAACAAGAGGTGTGATACAGGCGGCAAATCTTTCATCTTTGTTTCAGAATTGATTCTCAAGTGATGTGAGCTGTTCGGGGGTACTACTTGTCTCTAATTACATGTCATTTGCTACACTGATTTCACGAATCAACTTTTATTTCTTTGCAAAAATGCGCCTTTTTTCATGCAGTAATATTTCTTGAATAAATAAAATAACTATTAACCTATTCTAATCGCATTTGTTTGCTTACCGCTTGAGGCGAAATGTGTAAGTGATACCTGTGAGCTGTGTTGCGAATATTTTCTTCTCGTGACTTTTCTGTCTTCTACCTTTTTATTACTGAAAATCGGTTTTTGCGTTGAAGTCAAAACCCCGTCAGAAAGGTATAAAAGTAAAGACATAATTAGCAACGTGGTGGGATGTACGGCATTGAGTGAGCTTTTATCCAAGAAATCAATTGTGTGCTTTTAAGAGATTAACTCCCGCTTGGTGCAAAAAAATGAATCACTAAAAGTGCACGCCGCTGGCTCCGGTCAACCGCGTATACAGACGATGTTGGAGAATTGAACGTCTTGCCATGGAAAAAAAAGTACAGCAGTCAAACGACCTTATTAACCCGCAGTCCTTAAAGGAATCAATGCGTTGAAGGCTGTTTTCTACGATGTCGGAAGTTATTCCCGCTCAAAGGGTAATGTTATGCTAAAATCTTTCAAAAGGCCCTTGCGCCTGCAGCTGCCTTCACTGAGGGTAGAAAGTCCGTGACTTTCAAAGATAGTAAATACTTGCTAATCTTTTTTTTCGTTTTTCAACAAATTTTGCATGTTGGATTAATGCTATCTCATTTCTCTTTTTTGGGCGGTTTTACTGAAGCAAGTCGGTCGAAAAGTGACTCGGTAATGTCCTTACAAATATCGAGCTTGTGAATAAACCTATTTTAAAACAACCCCTCAAACCGGTTTCTTTACAATGATGGTCAGTTTGTTCTTAGGAAAATAACAGTTCTAACGAGATTGTAACTGAAGCATGTAGTCTCCGCCAATTGAGAAACTTTTCGCGCGATGCTGGAGCATTTTGGCGATATTGAATTTCGACGTTTCTTCAGGTTTATTCAGTTTTGTTGACAATTCATATATTAGGTGTCCTTACCGAAGGAAGCTTTTTCAACCTTTTTTCAGTCATGCCAAACAGTTTAAAGTATTCCCTAACATTCCTTGCTGTGAATTGTAATCCCAAAAGGCTAAATAACTCATGATACAGCTCAACCCCGTAAAAGAAAAATGCACCTACGATTTTATATTAACAGAATGCTATGGACCCTAAACTTTTCCACTGAATGAGGTGGGTAAACATGCAGAAAGCAATCCGTTTAGTTTTTCTCTGAGACTTGGAACATCTGGTCCTTCTTAGGCTCGTGTTTCACGTTTAATTCTGTTGTTGTGCTCCTAAGTAAGCTCGGGAAAATTCGTTTTGCTAACCTGTACTGACATCAGTTTTCATCATAGTTCTGTCCGCAATTTTGAGTGCAATGCGTTTTTGTATATTTTGCAAAATATCCTCGGAAATGTTAGAATCATCTAAAACTTTAGTCTTCACCAAAGAAACAGATTTCAACGAGTGTTCAATTTTAATAAATTTCGCTCATACAGTAACCTCATTTCAATGATAGCTTATAAAGAAAAGCATGCGGTCAATGTGTTGTGACTCTGGCTCCGTCCGACACGAAACACACGGGTCCGAAATATTAACCGCATCTACTTGAAAGATCCAAATCAAGTTCTCACATCCGATATTGTAGGAACAAATTCAGATGTTGGCAAAGATGGCAAAATCCTTGAAACCTTAAACTTGTAGTGAGCCTAAATGCACAGTTAGTCCACATCACAGGTGTTCTAAGGTCAAGTAAGACTAATCTGAGGTTGTGTTCTAATAAAACCCATATGTAGGTATTTTTTGTTGAATGAGGATTCTGTATACTATGCTTTGACTCATATAAGCCCCAAAGCCTTTAAATGAATCCGCTGTAGATTTTCGTTCGTTTTTCCTCACAAAATTTGAGTTTAAAATTAAACTTACCGCATGCACAAAAGTTGTGTGCATGCCTCAAGGCGTGTATTGGTAATATACCCTCTTTCCTTTCTTTCAACACTGTATATTCTTCCTTACCGCAACTATGTCGCTTAAAAGCCAGCTTTCTTTCAAAATCAAAGGAATCAATTCGCACAATTTCACGTTTCTGTGGGTCCTTTCAACAGCAGCCACAAAGCTAGACGAAAATTTAATAAGTGCTCACCTGAATTCATTTTTCAAATGAATCTGTAGTTATTTGTGGTGTACTTGTACTCATCCGTTTATTGACGGATATTGAATGCCATGAAGAGAAAGCTAGAAAAAGTCCCTTATTTCCCCGAAGAATCATATGTTGGCGTAAAAAATATAGACTCTTTTTTTTTTCCTTTGTTTAATTTGAAATTCACTTTTCCCATATCAGTGATATATTTTAATCTAAGCCCCTCGCAGCGTTACATAGCCCGGCTGTGTCAAAGATAAAAAGTTAAGAATTTCAAAGGTTTCCTGGTTCCTTCTCACCTCCAGTTTTTTCCCTTACAAAACGTAGGAAACGATAAAAAATATTACCAGGTGTATACCTGAACAACTCCACAAACTTAAGCCATCTTCTCAAACAGATTTCGCCACAGTTATAAATTGTTTACTTTTTAGTTGCAATCTGCTCGATTGACTCCTTAGAACGGGTAACATTCCCGAAGGATTTAAGACTCTCTGAGAAGCTGCAAGAAAGCTGTTCAGTTCATTGTATCAATAAAGTTTTTTCGTATGACAAAGCGGAATTTTTCCTCCAAGTTGACAGCTACGCTCGACGAGTTGTAAATGAATTTAAGCAAGGAGACATCTGCATTGAAACAAAAAAATGGATCGTTCTCTTTGAGGAAAATATATGTCGGTGTTCCACATTTCAGTTTCTCCTTTCTTTTAACTTCTTTGGAACATAGGGTTTCATTTCTGATATTTTTCGGTTTTTATCGCAGACAGGATTGATGTTCGTGAATGTTTCTGGCGTACACTGAATAGCCAGGCGAATGTGACACAGCAGTTTAGCATTTGTTTTCGGTTTAACGACATAAACTAATTACTTTCTTGTTATTAGGACGTAAAGGGGGAAAAAGATTAGGTCCAGCCTTTTATAAATGCACCGGTCTTGGTACAGTGGTGTTGAAGGTGGCGAAACGAACTGATCAACAATGCAAAAAGTGCCTAGAAATCATACTGACAAATTGGACTCATTAAGTTGGCGTGTAATGCCAACTCGGTGACTTTCTCTGTCATACTCAATGGTAAATTTGTCTGCTTCCCAATAGTTGTCATAAGCAATTGTAACAAGAAATATTTTCCTTTTACAACGTAAGTTTACGCTTGGTAAAGGAGACTTCTTAACGCCTTCAATTTAGGCATCAGAAAGCAGTTCTGGTCGAGTTAAAACGATCTCACACTGATGGGAAACCGGGAAAATCTCGAAGGCTACAGCATCAACATGCAATACTTCTTAATTTACAAATTATTTAAATGATGATATTGGTCGCGGTATTCTTTTCACCGGAATATCGCTGATGTGAGTTGCTGTTGTCACGTAAACTACGAATGGATTATTCTATCCCAAACTCATCTTTGTGCTAAATCATAAACAGCGTAAACATAGAATGAATAACCTCGGTATTACGTACACAAATGACAACAAGCAGATCAAACCGTACCTAGTATTGGGGAGCCCGCATTCATGTTTCGCGCTCGAGGCAGATTTTCCGGAGTGCGAAAAGATTCGTGTACTGAACACAGCTTCTAGTTTTGAGCGTATTGACTCAATAGACTCGCCGGATCTTAGTTCCAGATCCCCGAAGCTCAGCCATTCATATACTTATAATAAGGCGGGCCCAAGATCTGCCAACATCCACAATTGTATTGCTTGAATATTCATCACCTCAATTTGCTTTAGTCTTTGTCGTGTCTCGACACATCGCGATATGTTCCTTGTTGCATGTCTACCTTGACTTATTAAATGCCCCTGAGTTACTCAAACTGTAGTGGCAAGCACGGCAAGAGGGTGTCGTATCTTGCATAGCTGGTAAATAATTCACAGCAAGCAATAAATTCGAACATTATAGGAGGATGCATAACGGTCGCATGTTAATAGTTCGTACGGGTGGGTATATTTGCTGAGCTATATGGTGCTAGTGCCAGAGCCAGTGGGAGGAAAAAAATCAACAGTTGATTTGTTGAAAATTGGCATTTTAAATCTGAAACCAAAGATACCGCTTGATAAATTACCAAGCTCTTGCTATAGCTTATTTTCGGTTTCATCGTTCCGTGGTGTGTCCACAAAGTAGATTTGAAATACAAGAAGCCTGTTATGTGTGTGTGTGTTTTTTTTTTCCCTCAATCATTCTGCATACGTTTTATCACTTCGTTTGTGTTATAGAGTCAAATCTGAAATCACTGAAAATCCTCTCTCTTCAAAATGGTACATCTTAATCACAGAGAGCGATCAAATTTTTCTGGTACATCTAATCCTTTATATCTAATTTGCATGGAAATTTTGGCGCGCTTTGAAGACGCCTGAGCGAATGGAGCAAAAATGCGACCCAACACAAATTATACCTCATAAACATCAACCAGTGCACATAAATTTTTGTAATTGCGGCACTACATTTTACCAAAACGTATCCTCAAAAAACAGCGCACAGAGTGTATTTCTAAAAAAAAGGTGGGTTATCCCACCAAACAGCAAAATTGATTAAACGAGATATAGTTCAAATCGCCCTTCCTTTTAAAGAAAGGGAAAATATTTGCGCGCTAAAGCGTTCACGCGCCGCTCGCCTTTAAACTCGTTTGTTGCAGTAACTTTGAAATTAGCATTAAACACACGCTTTGTTCTGTAAATACGCCATGTCAGGCGGCGAACACAAGGTAGCTTTTGACAGGGCGGTCCGCCACGAGTGTGGGCGAAGATGACAGCCAGTCAAACTTGTCAAACTTTCAAAGAGAACCGAAAAAGCAAACATTGAATGTAAATTTTTCAGAGTGTGAAAAGAACTTTCGGATGTTTGTATTGCTGGATAATCACCACACACCAAGTGACAGCTCAGGCCTTTATATGGATTAAATTATTCGAGCTCTACAGTTGTACAAAGTAAACAGTGCATAAATTGCAAGGAAGCGCCGTGCACTTTTCACAAGCTACCGGAAAGTTTGTTTACGGGTTAGCTATTTTAGGCCCTGCTCATGCGAATATTTTAATAGTTAAGTGGGTCGGTGACACTAGCTGTCAGTAGCAGAAGAGATGCCTTAAATAATAACTGACATACCCCTTTTTAATTCTCGTTTAAATTCAAATGCTGTCAATTTTGAGGCTACCAGAAGGTAATTTTAACCCACAAAAAAACGCCCAGTTTTTGCTTCGCTTCTTCTTTCAAGATCTCATTGATCTGTAGCCTGTCAGCAAGATAAACCGCTTACTTCAGTCGCGCGACCAACAATAAACTGAATTAACAATTTCCTTCAAAGTTCTAAAGTCCCTTGAACTATTTCCTCTTCCAAACAGTTGCTTTTGAAAAAATAAGCGTGAAGTTGTGAAAGGTGAATCTAAAGTGACTTTGAAATGAATGCAAGTTCCGTTGTTGTCGTTACTTTTCTTCTCCCGAGAGTATCTCACAATCAACACACCTAACCATTAAAGTTATCAGCTGAACACGGTGATGAAATTTCGTCAGGTTCATCATTTTCGTACGGAAACAGCCTTTCACGCGAAACCGTTACGCGCTAACCAGACAAGACAATTCGCAAACATTGCGAGTTTCCTTTCTTTTCAAAAAGAGTTTTGGTTACCACGTCAAACGGGAGTGACATTCACTTCTAATATTCATTCGACTTATTCAAATTAGTGGAGCAAACATTACTAAGAGGAGAAGTAGGCCACTGAAAACATTTCAGCCGCGTAGCTTTTCGTTCGCGTGTTGAAAGAGCTGTTGATTGCGTTGAGCGAGGAAAACGTCGTTGAATTGTTCTTGATCCATGGTTGAACCCCCCTAAAATGGGCCACTGACCATTTTGACTAGAAGGCGAGAATTCTTTCCTTAGCAGGTAGGCGGTTTTCTTTCAAGGGCACGTGTAAATCCACTGCTAAAACTGATGTTTTCGAAGTCTCAGATCCTCGCCCCTTAGACCAACATAAGGTGTACGGAATGCTAATTATTAACGTTCTTCTGAACTATAACATAGAAAACATTTTTTTTTCTTTTCATTTTCCTAAACGCTTCTAAAATTACCATAAAAATAATTCCACGGTTTCCAAGCTACAAGCTTGTTTGGCTTATCGAAGATTTTACTCAGTTATCGAGAAGAGTGAGTGTTAAGAAAGCTTATTTTTCGTCACATAAAAAACTAAGAGTTTTGTGCGGATAATTTCTACTTTTCAAAGAGCCTTTTTCTGCTTCTAAATTTAAGAAACCAGGTATTCTAAATGGTGAAGGCGCTGCGAATCGCTCTGTTTTCAAGTAAGAAAGATGATTCTTTTAGTTTAGAGTACTGATCATACCAGACGAAACCAAATGCGAATAACACATTTGTGATACATCAGTCCGCCGTATTTCTGTTGCAGTTCACTGAGCTAGACAAAACAGTCTCAGCAATTCCAAACTAAGAGGTGAAACACGTCTTAAAGCTAGATGAATACCTACCAGAGGCTTTCAGGATTTTGTAATTCACGAAAGTAGTAAACATGGATGTATTGATATTAAACCGTTTCGGTTTATTTCAGAAAGAACGTAACAAGACAGTAGAACAGCGATACTTACGATTGACCGAATGTCCTTTCATCTAAGCACGTAAGATGAGAAGAAACTTTTGAAATTCACAGATAAATGGTTGCTTTATAGATGACAAACTGGATCCTTGTATTGAGTTTCAACTGAATAAATTTGTGTTGATAAAAAATACCTTAAAAACCAAGGAAAATCGTAATCGACTTTTTTCCAACACAGTCCTCGAGGAAATTTGCTGTGCACCAACGAATTAACGCTCTCACCAAATTTTGTTATCAAGTCATATACCTTCTGAAAGAAAAGCTCTTCGTTTAGAAGTTTATTCTTTCTCTTTCGTTTCTTTGATAGAGAACACCAATTCGTAATGGGCGCATTCAAGACAAAACTATCTTTCAAAATATTATGCATGCAGTGTCAGTAAAACACAGATACGTCAGTCGAAGACATGTTTTTGGGACAAGTAAACACATGTTAAAGTTTGTAATGGTATACAGTGTTCATGTAATATTTTGCAACTTTTTTTTTTCGGTAGAGTTTAAGGAACATGTTTACGTTTCTACGTAAAGCTTGAAATGTTTATCGGTGAAAGGTTAAAGTAAAAATAGTAACGATGTTCACAGCTTTGGACAGATCAGTTCTACAATTTTCGCTAATTTCTTGTGGATATCACATGTGAAGGATATATTGTAAATGTGGCTGTAAAGCCTGGTCAAAGTTTTTAAATGAAGGTTTCCTTGAGTTCGTATTTGAATACAGCTTGATATCTGAGACCTCAAAATTTAACTAAATTGAAAATAACTATTGATTTCTTGGACCGATGGCTGTAAGAATGACACCACTGAACTACAAGAGAACACAGAGCCAGTTTGGAGGATTCTGTATTCTCCATGATCTGTGCGGTAACTTGTTATTATGGCTTATGTAAAACTGAAGCCTTAAGATCTAAGTCTTTAGTTTTGAAACGTTCTTTCATTTTCTACTCCTTTCAGTGCTCTATCTGTGTACTTCGCCGAATGTTTGTAAAAGACACAACATCAATTAGTCTCAGAATGAAAACAGACCGCAGACTACAATAGATATATTTTTACATGGCCTTTTTAATTCAACTTTCGTTTGATATTAAGAAAGATCACTAAAATCGTATGTCTTACACTAGGCAAATAGTCAAAAGATCTTAACGGGTAGAATAGGATTCAGTGATAGATGTAGCTGTTGGAACTGTCGAAATTCAAGTGGAACAATGACACAAGTTTCAACTCATCAACATACAGTTTGAGATCTCTGACAACTTACAATTTGGAACAAGGTTGATAGGCAAGACGTGTTTCTAATGTAACAAATACTAGAGGTGTTGTTGTACTCTGGTGACTGAACTTAATTGGCAGTTGTAGAAAAAAACAGACATTTTAACAAGAGAAGTTTATATTTTCCGGTAGAGAAGAAAGTATTATGTAGTTTTGCATTTCTCCGATAATTTAGTTACCAAGTATAGGGAGTGAGTTGCCACCTTTTTAAGCAGGACAATATGACTTATTGCTTTTAAAGAAAAGTGTGAAAACAGAATATTTAAGCACAGGTGTTTGAATGAATTTGAAGGCGAAATTTTATTCATATTGTTTAAAATCCTTCACTCTCTCCGCATGGGAGATATTCTATGAAAAAAAATGTATCACATTTCTTTGAAGTACTTGTTATTCCAACTGAACACGCTCTGGTGTACAACATAAGCCGTTCAACTCGCTAATTTATAACGAAATCTATTTTATTGTCCACCAGCATTTTCGCACCTGAATACCAATTAATAATGTATTCTCTTTCAAGGCGTCATTTCTTTAAACAAAACTTGGAAGGGAAAGTTGAACCAGCTTTTTTTTATGTCCTTTGCAGTTTCAAAATGTAACTTTTTTAGATCTTGTCCACAGCCATCGTCCATATCTGACCAGCTTATGACTGTCGCATGAACAACTTTGGTTTCGTCAAAAAATCAGAATTCTAATTATCAACAGAGCTAAGACTTGGCTTCCTGGGTACTCGCCTAGCATAAGACTATTTGATTCAGAGAAAAATCTTTTACTAATCCAAATCGAAAAGATCGAGACGTTATTCTGTTTTGATATAATTTCTTTTTTAATTACACCAGGACCAACCAAAGAGAACAGGCTCACGATACGTCGATAATTTGCAAAATTTCACCGAGCAGTTTGTTTAAATGAAGTATCATTTGCCGGAGTTAAGATAAGAAGAGAAAATACGCCGAGTTAGTGTCTGTCAAAGATATTTTTCTCTTAAATACTTTGTACTTTCATGCTTGCTTTAATCTCCAAATGATAACGACAATAATACAATAGTAACAGAATCAATAATAATAATAATAATAATAACAAAAACAATAATGCTTTTAAAAGTTATACTGCCACACGTCTAGTGCATCTCAACTGCTGACATATAAGTTTTACTCTCTATCTCTGCTTGCAACGTCTGATGTAACATCAAAACCATCATTACCTTTCAGTCAACTATAGTTCCACTGTTAGACCAAGAAGACAAAAAGAGCCCCTCAGTAAAGCAAATTCGTATGTATTCTAATTATATTGCACTGAGATGTTCGTTCGAGGTTCCCATTATGTCACAACTCACAGCTGAGAAGGGGTAAACTGAACAAATAACTCCAGTTTGAGTTATGATCAGAATTTTTTTCAAATATCTTTCTTTGTCAGAAAAAAATTGGAAAAGGCTAACATTTTAAGACATTTAATCTTGGAATCAGTTGAGAAAGGAAAAGTAATACAGGGAGCAAGTGTGATCCAATAATATCTGTCACTATTCAAAAAACAACTTGTCACCGGAAAAGCAATAGAATACAACAATTTCAACGTTTTGATCAACTCCTCTTTGAGTCGCTTCCTGGCAGCTAATAACAGCCACTTCCGTTTTACTAACGAGCAATAACAATCCGTGAAGAACAGTGATGAGAAAAAAAACTCGGTAAATGTTTTGTAGGTAAACTTTTTTGTGGGTAAAACAACAGCTGGTCAGGAGAAATTTAAACGCAGAGCAATTCAAATTAACTGTCATTTGTGCCATTTCATGATGAGACAGAAATGTCAGGTTAAATGTTGAATTTTTCGTTCAAGAAAAAAAATTCTTTTGTTTCGAAAATAGTTGATGAACATTTGTGTCCTATGTAAGGAAGCCAGATTTTCAACTGACTTTCTCATAATTTTTTGATGCGAGCGCCCAAGTCACATTTGCCCAGAACAGTTTTATCTATCTTTCAGTGTAAGGGACCACCGCCATTTCTACTTTGAGTAACATCTCTTTGCTATATTCTTTCCAGGTGTCCATGAAACCTGTCGTTCCTGGAGATGTCAGCAGTCATCAATTTCGTTGCAGATGGACAATCGCTCAAACGACAGAACAACCATGTTTTTAGCACTTCTCTTTAGAAATACCCCACATGATTCGTATCACTAGTTTATTTAGATTTCAGGTCATAATCTTCGATATAACTCAACCGCAGAGTTAATAATGTGTTCGTATTTGAAAATGAAACCTTTTTGTGTGGTTCAAGTGTTTCAGAATAAGTCACCTAGATGGTTGCACCTGCTCTTGACTTTTCATGCGACTAGCTCGAGACAAAAGGTTAAAAATGATTGCAAAGCCAGTTAACGAACAAAAATTTACACAATTTTGGTCAACTTCACATCTAATTTCTACAGGGCTTAATATGAAAATTTTGAACAAAAGCTTTAGTTAAACGTCTATGATTGTTTAGTTGATTTATATCATTATCGTGTTTTGAAAACACTGAACTGTAAGACTAAAAACAAGAGGACCACTGCTTCCTCTACGAATTAATTATGGATAAACAACTTCTCCGTGTTTTCAGCTCTATATTTTTGTGTTCAAAACGAATGAATTGTACTTTCCAGTTATTTTAGAAGATAGAAGTTTTAACCTTCCAATATTCTTAAATATTCCAACTATAGTTGCAGAGAATAGTGGTCTTTCACTCAGTTACAAGATTTTTCGCAATGCTTTACTTTTGCAGAATCCCTTAGCACTACGAAGGATCTGTAGAGCAATTTCTTTTTTACTCCTAATTACCAAAGCTTTGTTTTGTACAGTTTAACACAAACTCCCGCAGGTCCAAACTATTTAGCACCTGCTCCACCCTGTGAAATCCACCTCAAAGGTTGGTATGGGAAAATATGGAACAATTTGGAAATTTAAAGACCGGGTTTTGATAAATAAATTTTTTAAAGAGTCGCTATCCTTTTTCGTCGATTATCGTGTCTTATAGTATTTCAAATAATGACCCGATAATTCTAAATATTTTATAGAAGATCTTCTCATTTATCAAATATGCGTTCTGAGTACATTTTGAATCATGAAAGCTAGATTTTTTAGCCTACAGAACCCAACAAGCATAAACGGAAGCCAGTTCTAAGCTTCTACAAACAAAGGCTTTGTTTAATAGTATAACCATTTAATTAACCAATTAGATAATTAAACTAAATGTTTTGTTTTGAGGTAATTAATAAAATAGGTTCACATTGTTGTGTCTCTGCAAAACGTTTCGTAGCGTTGCAAGTTGTCTCTGTTCCATTAGTTTATTTCAGATGATGCATTTTCTTTCTCCTGGACGTCAACTGTAAATATAAGAATCAATTTCTTGAACGTTCTTCAAAGCTCGGAAGAAAACTCATGAGTGATAAGACGATAAAATACTGCTTTGTTGATAAGAGTATCGGATTATTTAAGGATCTCAATGTCACGACCTTTTTCCTCACTTGTTTTTGGGTTTTATGAGAAAGATTATCGATGTTATTACTATCAATTTTGATGTTACATCACTCTTGAAAACTTGTCTTGACAAACTATTAGAAAGAGTAGAGACCTGCTTTTGAAGTTCGGTTTCTGTTTTAAATGTTGCGAAATCCAATTGCGTAATCGCCTACTAACTTGACCCATGTGTTTCGACATTGCTCAATAATTCGTCCACGTCAATTACCCTCAAATTTTTTCGTCCTGGTGAGTTATGATAACTAATTCCTAAGGTGCAAAAATGATTGTTTTTCGATCGATTCTTCGGAGTAAAAACCAGAAGGAACAACGATTTTCGTTGTAGCAAGAGGCTCTAAGATACACAACCCAGTTATCCGGACTCTTAAGTCAGCAAACTCAAGAGGCTTTTCAAATTCAATATTTTTAATGGGTCATCGTAATGAATTAATTAAAATAATTTTCGGAGCTCAACGAAAAAAAATCAGGTGAGTCAAGCGCTTTTTGGCCATGGCCGAAAGTCAAAGAAAACAATTGATTATCGCCAGACTTCTTTTGAAGTCATTGTTTGGAGCTTTCTATCGCCAGGGGCTGCGAGCGGCATTAGAAAGACCTGTAGAAGAATAGTGGAGCGGCACTCACAAAAAAAAAATCTTCAATAATTTTGCGTAATCGAAATGTTTATTCTAAACATGACGGGACAAGATAATCGCAAATTGGACGCAACCCATTCGTAAAATTGCTCGCACAGATTTGAAAACTGTTCATTTTCACCATGAAAGAAATTGTTTGTACTATTTTACTTCCGTGTCGGTCAATGGAGATAGAATTAACTGGTGTAAATAAACTATTTAAAGCATTTCTCTGTGTGGCGGTAAAATCAAAAGAATTTTCAAGTTACTTTTTAAGTTACTTATCTTTCTGTTTGACGCTGCTATCGATAAAGTCAAGAACATAACGAGTTGGTAATGTTCTGCTTTACCCGATTATGTCGCCCCTATTTGTTGATGCAAGCTGGGATAAAGAAAATTGTTTATCTAACTTCGCAACTACACGAGTTTTTGTTTGCGATTGAAATTTAATCAAGCACTTTGATAAAATGATGAAGAAAAATTACACCAAGTTGTTTTGACGCC
The DNA here is from genome assembly GCF_964205215.1 of Stylophora pistillata. Taxonomy (NCBI): domain Eukaryota; kingdom Metazoa; phylum Cnidaria; class Anthozoa; order Scleractinia; family Pocilloporidae; genus Stylophora; species Stylophora pistillata. The sequence continues at coordinate 43,246,845 of NC_142522.1, forward strand.
GTGATTGCAGTTCTTGAGGGCGAATCATTCCCAGCGTATTCAGTGGTCGTAAAGCTAATCTCAAGAAGCCTATTATTCTTGATAAAATAATTAAAATTCAAGCTATTGATAAGATTTGTTTATATGTTCCGTTCAAAATAAACCTCCTGTCTGCCTTGTGAATGAGACAGAATGTGCCGACAGTCGGTAGAAGATAGCGGCATGCTTTTAAGCTTCAAGTGGGGTCATGTTAAAGGAGCTCTGTGCTGTTTCTTACTCAAGAGATATTTCCAAGAAACCGTCTTGACGATAACGTTCAATAAGGCCGACTCTCGCAAGAAATCGCCGCTTATTTAAACACGTTTTTCAACCATGAGGTTCAAGATGACTTTTTGGCTACGATAATTAGATAATTATAGGTTCGTGTGATCAAAGGATGCCGGCTTGCCTTGTTCTATGTTGTCTTATTGTTTTCATTCAATCGTAAGCGGTGGCAAGCAGCGGTGGGTTTTGTAGTCGCCCACAAAACATGTCGGTATGGGGTCGCTCATTAAGGACCCCTAGCTCCGCAGAGCGCCAGCTTCTTGTCTGAGGGCGTGTTCAAACGATAATTTCATCGAATCTAACCTAGAGACAAATTTTGAAAGTTCTTACATCTGATTAAGGAACTCTCGCGGGTCTTTCACAGCTTTGGGCTTTTGAATGTGGCGTAACTTGTTAAATGAAACAAAGTGCTGTATCCCTGGTTCGTAAGTTTGGTTTATTGATCGAATCACACGTAGTATAGTCTTCAAATAACCGATAGAAGAATAGTTTCAGTATTATTCTCTTCAACATGTATCTCGCTATTCTCTTCCTCGCTTTGAAAGTCAAGAGAGGAGCCTTTTCTTAGCAGAGCTGAGGAGCTTTTGGGTTTAAACTCTATATCTGGTATTGAAAAGCCTCATGTCAGAAGTGGTAATTCTTTTCTCCGAGCATTACTTCAGATACCGAAGCACTTATCTTCCTTGGACAGGCTCTTTCGCTAACATATATTAATCGAAAGCTACTTCAATATGAGTGGAAAGGATCGAATAAATTTATGATTGTTATGGCGAGCGCTTTTAGATCACTCGGCTATTTCATCACCGAGAGGGTTAGAGAGAGATCAGTATTCTCAGGCAGCTAGCCTTTGAAGAGTTTTTAGAAACTTTAATCTCACCTTCAGACGAGGTTCATATATGAATTTTGGAGATATAAAACAGAAAGCATTTTTCTTCATTCGACTTTTTGAGTGCAGCTCTTTAAAGAGGGCGTAACGCTTTTGAAAAACATTTTAGAAGAGCTAAAATAAGCTAAAGTAGACTGGAAACCGTTTATGTTTGATCGATCGAACAGAGTAGGCACGAGGTAAACCATTACAGTCTAAGGAATAATAACTTAAATCAACTTGTATTTAAAGCTGAAAAAATCAAGTTTTTAAAACAGTTAAAGTTTATTTCCAATTTCAAGCCACTTTCACCATTATCGTTCACGAAAGCAACTACGCAAGGTAATAAAACTTCTACTGTTCGCTCCTACTTGCCCTTAAACCCATACGAAGAACATGCAGTGATTACATTGCTTAAGGTAAAATGATACTAATATTTTTACTCATTTTATCATTATATATTTCATAGAAGTCGTATTTAAGTTACCTTCCATATTTCTTTTTGGAAAATTGTTCCAATCCTAGGTTAATCCTCAGTTTTCACGAGCAGAAAATCGGCTTCCAAAAACTTTTTATCCACAGACTAGCTTGCAAAAAATCATGTGAATCGGCTATAAAACATGGTTGAAATAAAGTTTTCTTGATCTTTGAAGCTGTTCATGTATTCATTTCAGGTACCAACCATAGAAATTATACTAAGTTTCCAAAGAGTATGATGCTTTGAACAAAAGGAAGTCTTGAGTCACACACTATGACACATAGTGAAATATTCCTGTGTGAGCATTTGTTAATTAGTGAACTGATAACAGACACAACGGCACTTTTGTTTAGAATGTACATGCAACAACGAAAAGAAGCCTCACTTTTTGGTTTCCGCTACAAAAAAGAGATCGAACAGGGGAAATTGAAGCCAAACAAAAAGGAATTATAAAAGTGCGAAACAAGAAGAGTCAGAGCCACAAACCAAACCAAACCAGTAAATCCGCTCGCACTGTAGGTTCAGCTAACAAGAGCAGACATTTGCTGTTCTTTATTCCCCAAAGGTTTTTATGTATCCGACATGAATCACAGTGAAGAGAGGTAACGTGAGCTTTCGACATGAGTGCTGAAATGCATGTCTGACTACAGGTAACTGAGAAGAGAGTTTATATGTTGTGTCGTTATAATGGTGCAACTGCAGAGCTAAATTAATTCGCCTCAAGGAAATATGATTACTGAGTGAAAGTTTCAGCGCAGTTTCTTACCAGTTCAAGACATTTTGGTTTTGAGCCGCCACTGATTGTTCAGGATTATTCAGGCGATATAAATGACGTGCAATTAGATTGAAGACGAAGACAAGCTTCTTTTGCGTAAATCTGAATCATTGAGGATTCTGCACTAAGTAGGAAAAGGGCGGATTCCATTGACTCAGAGACTTTAAAAAGGTACATTTCCTAAAATTTTCCATGAAGCTTCTGGATAAAATTGATTAAAAATAACGTACTGAGTAGAAGGGAATGTCAAATCATGCACCACATTCACAAATAGGGCACGCACGGATAAATACTGGTACCAGAAGTCATAAAAACGGGGTGGGGGGGGGGGGGTGATAAACGTTGTTCATTCAGAGAAAACTTACAGATTCTTGCATGGATTGCTCGCTTTAATTAGTGAATTTTTCTTCTCTTTTTCGATTATAGCTATAGTAAAGTAAAGGATGGGCTTCGAGTTTTCGAAGTTCTGCTTCTTTGCAACCAGATGGAAATTTTGATCTTGTGCATGAGGGATTAGAGCGTCTCTCGGGGTGTTTCTAACAGGCATGCGTATGGTATGACTTCTCATTAAACTTCATCGAAAATGAAATGGAGGAAGGAGTTTGTAGCAAAGGAAATGGAAGTAGCGATGCTGACACAGCTCCGTTAAAGTCCTCGCAAAATTTTGACAATAATGAAACAAGCAATTTAAATGTGTAGAAAAAGATATACTTAGAGTTCCTTCAGTAAAAAACAGAGTACACATTTCTAAGTTTTCTTTTTATCAAAAATCCTATTAACTGGACGTAACTGTTTTGCATGAAGGAAAGCTTAACCGTTTCACTCCAAGTTTTTCGAGGCCCTTAGTAATTATCTTTTGTTTCTTGGTCTACAAGAAGGCCTGTTGTGATCGCGCTCGTAAGATGTTGGAAAGTTGCTCACTCACTAGAATGCCATAAAGTTGCTAAAAAGTTGCCAAAAATCCAAAAACTTGCTACCTAAGTTTCAAAAGTTTCTTTTCTAAATTTTTTCAGGGATATTTTTATATGAACTTCAATTAAAAGCTATATTTTTCGTTCTTCTCAGTGATGAACTTAGCTTTAAAGAGTTGCGTGCAAATAAGGGCGGCTTCTAACCATACATTCCCTTAATGGAAAGTAAATTAACACAAACAGCCATTTTTGTACTTCTTCCAACAACTTGCTCCTTCTATGATTATTATAAGCTACGTGGAGTACAGTATAATTCTGCAATACATACCTTTCCCAAGCTCGCTGGTTCCAAAATATTAAAGAAAAAAAACAAAAAAAAAAACAGCATTTTATACTCAAATGTGACGTTCTGATTGGTGCGAGCGACGTACCACTCGATGTGCCAACGTAAAGTTATTTTTTAATTGTCAAAAAAAAAATGGCTCGAAAAATAACTCTTAATCCTTGCTAAGAATTTTATGGAATAAATTCTGAGGCAGAGTTGAGGTGAGCTGTGAATTTGTCTAATGAATGAGATTGGAGAACTTTCTGAACTTCCACTAGAAATCAATAATATGTCCCTAACACTGGTTTATGGCTCAGTAGTAAGTGAAACATCAAATGGACTGAATAATGTTCCAAAGGCAGAAGTATGCGATTCGGTCAACTTCTAACGTCCCCAGTAACCCTTCAGCATAGTAATGACTTTTTAACACTTGTCAAACAGCAAATTAGAAATAATTTGTAATGATGTCAACATTTTCGTAAAATTCCCAGGTTCCACTAAAGGGAGACCAAGCTCTCGATGAGAGGATAACATCATAAAGTTTTGTATAGGAGTTTAGGCTCCGTTCTGCAACTGCGTGAATAATAGAGCAAATGTATTCTAACCTTCTGATAGTGTTGTTTGTGTTATTTTTGTTCTCTGGTAGCGATTTCAGGTCATAACCGCCTCTCGGTTAGCTCAATCATTGATTTGTCAGAGCGCCGGATTGTGTTGTGCGGGAAGTCGAGGGTTCGAACCCGGCCGGACCAATACTTATGGTCTTAAAATAAGTGAGGAGAATTTGCTATCTTTCTATAATCAAGAAATGGATAGATGTTCTAGCCTTCTCGGATAAGGACGAATAAACCGTAGGCCTCATCTCCTACAGGGTTAGGGGTAGGAGACGTTAATTTTTCACGCACGAGATTACTGTGTGGTGGATGTCCTCTCCTGGATGGGATGGGTAGGTATTGGCCCTGAAAAGCCCATATGGGGAGTGGTCAATTAACCTATGTAGGTATGTATGTATGTATGTATGTATGTATGTATGTATGTATGTATATATGTATGTTTGTATGTTTGTATGTTTGTATGTATTTATGTATGTATGTATGTATGTATGTATGTATTTCATCGAGTTCAGTTGAGATCTCATCCCATTAAACTAAAAAGAAGGAAAGGGAGGAAAGCTTTGTCCGACCATAGGACTGACCCACTCTCGAAAATCTCTCGATGCTTTCTTCTTACCTCACTAGGTAGTTGAAGTAACCCCTCAACCGTGGTAAAAAATTGCCCGCGTTTACATACAATCTTACAACCCCGGGATTCTGAGATCGATTTTCTATGTGATTTCCACTTTTAACTCGGACAAGGACGTAGTCGTTAATCCAAGATATATGTGTAGAGAGAACATTCACTCCTTCGTTCCGTCCTTCTTTTGATTCCTATTAACTTTTTGTAAATCCCCTGACCAGTATATAAAGCGTTGGCAATCGCATACGCCCAAGTCGAAAAACGTTCATCAACGAAGTGATCTATTTCAGAGGAAATGTTTCTTATTCGTGGATCGTTTTTACATGGTCGATAGCGTATGATATTTAGCTTGATGTTCTCAGTGTTAAACCAACTCAATGCTATTCAATGGAAGTAGCGCCTTGTCAATGCGGATTGACCTGCATGTAACACCAGGACACGTACGAGTCGAATTTTAGCTACGATTGTAAGGGAAAGACTTCAAGGTTCTTCCTCCTCGACTCGATTTTGAGGGAAAGTCATCATTGTTTTTCTTTCGCAATCCTAACTGACACTAGTGATAACTTAGGCTCGACATAAGCTAGCGTATTTTGAGTTCGAAATCGAACGACGTGCTGGACGAGTTCTCGAGAGACTAATTCGCTTCAGATGCTTTTTAAACACAAGCATCGGAAAGGCAAGCGCTGTCTTTCCCTATACTTTTTGTACATAAACTAGAAAAAAAAGTAGTGCATTGTGGGCTTTGAACTCACAATTAACTTCTCGCTTTCCGGGCTAGCCAGTTCGCTGCCCCGCATCTGCACACACTCCGTTGAGGCAGAAAATTAAGTAACTTAAATGTTGACAATATGCAGACAATAGACATCTCAACCTGTGGACAATGTTTATCTAAACACCAAATAATCTTCCCATTTTATTTACAGCACCAGGAAGAACCCCTTAATAACCTTTGTCAGATGAACACTTTTATCATTGAATGAATTGTCAAAACACAATCTTATAGCATAACCAAAAGTAAAGCGCGTGCTCTGATTGGTCAATTTAGTTTCCATCATTTGCTCATGAGTGTACTCTGCTGACGCGAGGAAATGTAAGACTAATTTTCCCGCGCTTGATTTTTCTGGTCACGTACGTTTTCCGTGTTAAATAAAAGGAAACTCTTTTGCTACAATTTATCAACATTGTTCACCATTTTTTGATTACTAAACCTTTCATTAACAGAGTGCAGGTGCCTTGTAAAAAGAAAAGTATTAAAAAGGGGGTTGTAAAAATTTTCCTGGAAGTGGAACCCCTGAGCTATGAATGAATACAGTTCAGTGGCTCACAGCAACTTTGATAAGCAGCTTTTAACCAAGCTGTTCATCCTGAAACTCTCAGAACGGATTAAGCTATAACCTCCCCTTTTCATATCCATACCTTATCCAGCAACTGAAACAGGTAATGAGAAAACTCAGACTTATCAGGTGGAGGTTGTTACCTTGATCTAGAACCAAATTCTCACAACTAATTTATACGGTAATAATTAACTTTTAGTATGGAGAAGTGATTAACAGGCGTGCGTATATTGCATCATAGCTTTAAAAAGCTGTGTTAACTTTATATTTTGATATTTATACACCGAATGCAAATATGGCGTCTTCACATAAAAACACAAAACGATTATCACACGTGTGAGAGGCTAGTGAGTCCAGAACAATCGCAATTCAAATTGGACGCC
>NC_142522.1:43258451-43283451 GCF_964205215.1 Stylophora pistillata
TCTCTCGGCTATTCTGGTTCTTCTGGTTTTCTTGGTTCTCGTGATTTTTCTCTTGGTTCTCTTAGTTCTTCTGGTTCTCTTGGTTCTTCTGGTTCTCTTGATTCCCGTGCTTCTTGACTCTTCTGGTTCTCTTGATTCTCGTGGTTCTTCTGGTTCTCGTGGTTCTTCTGGTTCTCTGTACGATCACCTGTATAGAATCTCTCCCCCTACCTCCCTGAATCTTTCTGTTCTAAGCCAGCAGTGCTAAATGGTCAGTGGCTGTCTCCTAAAAAACAAGGGCGGGATACAGAGCTGGTTTTGGTACTCTTTTGCTTCTTTTCTGTCTGTCTGGCTATTTTGCTGTTAACGTGAAGAGAGAAACCCAAGCTTTTATCCAGGCAATGCTACAGAGAGAAGGCATGTGCGCAGTAACCGAGCCGATTCGTGCATTTACTCGTGGAGACTATCTTCGGAACACACTCGGCAATACGTGTGAAGGATTCCTTGGGCCTGATATTTTGTTCTGGGACCCCATGTTGTATTTTTCTAATCTTGTGTTAAGTTGCCCGTCCTGTGAGGAGCAAGGGGTATTTGAGCTGTTGCATCCAATCCGCTGGAAAGACGGTAGCAGGACGTACCAGCCGCGTCAACTCTATGGGTTACGAAACGACTTGCTTCTTGTGAGTAGAGTTTATCTGTGCAAAAACAAACACCAAATTCTCAGTTTGTTACATCTCATGTCAGAGCAGGAATGACCATCTCGGACATACAGATCTTATGGCAACAAAGTTTTTTTGATGAATATGGCTTAAGAAAGTTGTTTTATTTTCAAGAAAGGGGGCACAATGAAGTCAAATTTCCCAATTTTTCACCAAAAGGCCGCAAAGTGGGCGAAAAAATTGTCACTGCTTGATACATTCAATCTTACTTCGAGAGAGAACATTTGTTTAGTGCAAGGATGTGTCAAATGAAGGCTTCCTCCCTCAGTGCAGACCATACCTTTAAGGTATCTTCAAACATTGGCTTTTGGTGCAATGGGAAAATGGGTACGTCTCTATGATAGCTCATTTATTGTCATGAATGAAGTTGGAGTTGCAGCTCTGCAAGGGAACAAGGTTTTCTGCAGTTGAGGGGCTGCTGCATCGACTCAAAGACAGACTTGCAGCATTAGGTTGTTCCATAGCTCAGGTTCCACATTGATAACTGTTGTCAGTGGAGAGAAAAACTACAACCTGTGTTTGGAAATGATACCTCGTTTAAACTTGACCCGTTTCATGCCATACAAAGGTTTACCTCCAAAATCCCGAGAAAGGGGCCAGGGGGAGTCCATTACGAAAACTTGGCTCTCGACTTATATCAAATTTTAAACTTATTATCAGAGATCCTACCGACCAAGGAAAAACAAGAAAAAAAACCACTCCGTGTGAAGATGCTATTGAAAAAACATTAAGACCTTTGTTGAACAGTGGCTGGATGTGGATTATGAGGGGACACAGCTTGTTCCACAATGTGCCCTTGATGAGATAGAAAAGCTACTACTGCATGTCAGAAAAGGCTGCTTGTCCCATATACCACCAACTGGAGGAACAAATAGGAATGAAGGTATACACAGAGTCTTGAATAAAAGTCTAAAAAAATCTAGTGAGGAACAAATGCATAGCATCTTAACATCATCAAAGTCAATGCAAGAACTATGTTCTTATATTCAGGAAGCTGGTCAGTTTAGCCGATTTGTTCGAAACATAGTACCACTTGTCAAAAGCGCCCTAACATTGTTTCCTTCAAAGTTGTCAAGTCAAAGAAATTCAACTTCATTGGATGACGTCCTAGCAAACTATAGTATGCATAGAGTTTTAATTTCTTTCAGTGGAAACTGTTTTTTTTCTTACCATTGCATATGCATTGGAACATGTAATTCCAAAACAGTCAGACTCAGAGGAAGTTATCCAACATCTTACTTCTTTGGGATTAAAGAGCTGTAGCGTTATGGAAGATGTATGTGCTAAACTTAGAAAGCTAATGTTTGATGAGTGGATGACACACCCAGATTTGTACCAGCCCTTCCTAGTAATAGTAGTTAATAGTAGTAGTAGTTAATAGTAATATTAGTTAATAGTAATAGTAGTTAATAGTAATAGTAGTAAGTAGTAAGTAGTCAATTAACGAGTTATGATACAATGAAAACTTAATAAGAACGACTATGTACATTTCTGTATACATTAAGTACAAGTTATATACACCACACGGAACATACATCACATTTGTTAAAAATACTTAAAAGTTAAAAAGTCTTCGGTGCGCTTCGTTCTACAGGTAGTAACGTTTCTGTAAAGATACAACTGGTCTGATTTGTGCCTGAGGTTATAGGGACAGGTATCGTCTAAGCGTGTTGGTAGAAGAGGATGGAGAGGGTGGTTTAAGTCCTTCATTTTGAACATATACTCTTTACATATCTTATCTCTTCTATACGCAAGGGTCTCCACCCGTGCTAACTCGAGGGCTTCTGAGTAACTATCGGCACATGGGAAAATTATCTTAAGCGCCCTTTTCTGTATTGATTCAATTTTGTTAGACAGATAACCTGGAATGGATTGCCATACTGGTACGGCGTACTCTATAACAGATCTAACAGCGCTTGTATAGACCTTTAACATGCTACCTTGGTCAACGCCGGCTCGACGTAGAATACGTAGAGAGTAGAGCTTCTTGCAAGCTTTTTTATATATGTAGTTAACATGACTATTCCACCTAAGGTCGCTATCGATGAATACTCCTAGAATCTTGTAAGTCGATACGCGTTCTATAGTGTTATTACCAATAACTAATGGTCTGAGAGTAAAATTAGGATACGACATAAAGTTAATTAACATCTCTTTACATTTAGTAGGGTTTAGTCTCATGTTATGGTCCATGGAAAATTCGTGAATGTTAGAAACGATCGTATTGAGCAGACTGATAGAGTTCCTGGGTAGTATTTCTATGGCAGACGTGTCATCCACAAACTTGACTCTCAGGTGCCAATCAGCTAAAAGATTGTTTGTCATTATTGTGAAAAGTATCACTCCTAATTTAGTTCCCTGCGGCACACCTCCCTTGAGGAATTTCCATTCTGGTAGTGTTGTACCTATTCTTACAGCTTGCTGTCTGTCGGTTAGGAATGCTGCGATCCAACTGATGAGCGCTGGATCAACCTCTAGTTTTCGCAACTCAGTCATTAAGATGCTGTGGTCAATTAGATCAAAGCCTTTCGAGAAGTCAGCGAAGAAGACCCGAGCTCCTAAATCAGTACAATCTACTGCATCGTAAATGGCTTGTAACATGAATAGAAGAGCATCTGTTGTCGAGTGGCCTCTACGCGCAAACTGTCGCCGGTTGATTTTTCCATGTAACTGTGGCAGTAGTTTATTGCATGTGAATCCCTCCATGACTTTTTCCAGAGTACACGTGAGCGATATCGGGCGGAGATCGCTCTTTATTTCTCTTGGTGGGTTTACCTTTGGGATTAGGGTGACGATGGAAGATTTTAGAAGTGATGGGATGTATCCCTCCTTAAGAGACTGGTTATAGTGGGAAACAGATCTTTGAATTTTGAATCAGAGGCAAAGTTGTTTTTAAGGTGGCTGGTACTAGTTTCCTCGGGCGGGGAACAGGTCATTCTTTCATCACGCGCGAGAGAAACGTGCGAAAGAAGCGCGAGATTAAGGCGGCTCGTACCAGTTTCCTCGCACGGGGAACAGATAACTCTTGCGTCACGCGCGAGAGAAACGTGCGAAAGAAGCGCGAAATTAAGGTGGCTCGTACCAGTTTCCTCGCGCGGGGAACAGGTCACTCTTGCGTGACGCGCGCGAGAGAAACGTGCGAAAGAAGCGCGAGATCAAAAGATGAAAATTCAAAACAAAGATGGCGGCGCGTGGAATTTTTTCTACTTTTGTGAGAAGTTTACCTAAGAGCTTGTATTTGATGTGTTGAGGGGCTACTGTGAATGTAGGAGATATAAACTAAGATAAAGAAGACGATTTTTGGCGAAGTAAAGGTTGCTTCACTTCACATTAAAAGAAATATTCAACCGATATAAAATCTTGCGACGGCGAAGAAAGAAGAACTCAAGTGAAGAATAATCTACCTGAAGTGGAAGAAGACTTTGCAACTTAAAGGAAAATAATACGATACAGCCAGAAGTCGTGTGTAGGATTTTTAAGATGAACCCGGGAGGCTATCTTTGACAGCTGTTTAATGATTTTCTTAATTAGCAGTAAACGTCTGCAAACATCAGATCGTAGGCGCGCGCACGAGCACGCGCAATTGTCAGCGGTAGCTATAACACATCATGAGCAAACGTCGATCTTATAGAATCCAGATATTTAAATGCGCGAGAACGCGCGTGGAAAATGCTAAACTCACGAAAGCTATTGCATGAAAGCAAGTCCGGTGACCCCTTCTTTTTATTGTTCCAATATGATGACAATGTCCAAAGGAATCATCAGAAAAAAAAATAGAAAATTCTGCGGAAGGAAATTTGCGATGTCTGAAAATTGCCTTTTTTCTAGATTTTCTGAAATTCCGCTCCGAAGAATTTTTTAAAAATCTTTGTGCATTTTCCTTTTCAAGTGCCAAATGCAATCACTGAAAAAATCATGGGGTCACCGGGTTAGTTTTCGAACTATTTAAGCCACAAGCTAAAAAATGCATCTGAATAAGCCTATGAAAGCGTTGCCATGGAAACTGCTTGTGACGAAATGACAGCTATTTTTGGGTAACCAATGGCTATATAATTCAACCCCGTAAAAGTGTTCAACTGGCCTTGGTCAGTCTTTCTGTTGTATTTTTTCAAAGTTACAAACCATCAAAAAGACGAAAACCGGTACGAGCCACCTTAAAAGACGAAAATTTAAAACAAAGATGGCGGCGCGAGGATTTTTTTCTACTTATGTGAGAAGTTTACCTAAGAGCTTGTATTTGATGTGTTGAGCGGCCACTGTGAATGCAGGAGATAGAAACTAAAATAAAGAATACTATTTTCGGAGAAGTAAAGGTTGCTTCACTTCACATTTAAAAGAAACATTCAACCGATACGAAATCTTGCGACGGCGAAAAAAGAACTCAAGTGAAGAATAATCTACCTGAAGTAGAAGAAGACTTTGAAACTTCAAGGAAAATAATATGATATAGCCAGAAGTCATGTGTAGGATTTTTAAGATAAGCCTGGGAGGCTGTCTTTGACGGCTTTTAACTGATTTTCTTAGCAGTAAACGTCTGTAAACATCAGATCGTAGGTGCTCGCGCGATCACACGCAATTGTCAGCGGTAGCTAAAACAGATCATGAGCAAATGTCGATCTTATAGAATCCAGATTTTTAAACGCGTGAGAACGCGCGTGGAAATTGCTAAACTCACGAAAGCTCAGTATTGCATGAAAACAAGTCCGGTGACCCCTTCTTTTTATTGTTTCAATATGATAATAACGTCGAAAGGAATCATCAGAAAAAAAAATAGAAAATTCTACGGAAGGAAATTTGCGATGTGTAAAAATTGCCTTTTTCTAGATTTTCTGAAATTCCGCTCCGTAGAATTTTTTAAAAATCTTTGAGCATTTTCCTTTTCAAGTGCCAAAAGCAATCACTGAAAAAATCACGGGGTCACCGGGTTAGTTTTCTAACTCTTTAAGCCACAAGCTAAAAAATGCGTCTTAATACGCCTATGAAAGCGTCGCCATGGAAACTGCTAGTGACGAAATGACACCTATTTTTGGATAACAAAAGTGTTCAACTGGCCTTAGTTAGTCTTTCTGTTGTATTCTTTCAAAGTTACAAACCATCAAAAAGATGAAAACCGGTACGAGCCACCTTAAAAGACGAAAACTGAAAACAAAGATAGCGGTGCGAGGCTTTTTTCTACTTTTGTAAGAAGTTTACCAAAAAGCGTGATGTGTTGGATGTGTTGAACTGCCGCTGCGTATGAAGAAGACAGAAACGAAGATAAAGAACACGATTCTCGAAGACAGAAAGGTTGCTTCGCATCTAAACGAAATATCCAACCGATATGAAATCTTGCGACCGCGAAAAAAGGAGAACTCAAGAGAAGGATAATCTGCCTGAAGTAGCAGAAGACTGCGAAACTTCAAGGAAAATAATATAACATAGCCAGAAGTTGTGAGTAGGTCCTTTAAGAAGAGCCTGGGAGGCTGTCTTTGATGGCTATTGAATGATTTTCTAAGCAGCAAACGTCTGTAAACATCAGATCTTAGGTGCTCGCGCGAACACACACGACGGTCAGCGGTAGCTATAACAGATCATGAGCAAATGCCGATCTTATATAATCCAGAGTTTTAAATGCGCGAGAACGCGCGTGGAAATAGCTAAACTCACGAAAGCTCAGTATTGCATGAAAACAAGTCCGGTGACCCCTTCTTTTTATTGTTCCAATATGATAATAACGTTGAAAGGAATCGTCAGAGAAAAAACTAGAAAATTCTACGGAAGGAAATTTGCGATGTGTGAAAATTGCCTTTTTTCTAGGTTTTCTGAAATTCCGCTCCGTAGAATCTTTTTAAAAATCTTTGTGCATTTTCCTTTTCAAGTGCCTAAAGCAATCACTAAGAAAAATTACAGGGTCACCAAGTTAGTTTTCAAGTTATTTCAACCATAAGCTAAAACATGCATCTGGATAATCCTTTGAAAGCGTTGCCATGGAAACTGCTAGTGACAAAATGACACCTATTTTCGGGTAGCCAATGATTATATATTTCAACCCTGTAAAAGTGTTCAACTGGCCTTGGTCAGTCTTTTTGTTGCATTCTTTCAAAGTTACAAACCATCAAAAAGATGAAAACTGGTACCAGCCACCTTAAATAATGAACACTTTGCAACAGACCTGGGCAATGCCATGCCCTTGGCCATGGCCAATGTATAAGACTCCCCATTGTTGTTTTCACACAGATGGAAAATATGCCAGTTTTACCCATCACACCAAGGGAAACAATTAAATGCATGCCAATATTTGTTACATTTGATCCATGTGGCCCAGGCCATTATGATGCTGTTGAAATGCCTTCAAGCAAATGCGTGCAACCTTCAAATAAAATTCCTAAGAGAGTTATTGAACTTAACAATGATGGTGATTCTTGTCGATGTGGGCAGAGGGGCCAAAAAAGGAAAGAAAGATACTATTTCATGAGATGGTTTTCAAACCCATATGGGAAGAACAATGGAGAGCGACAGAGAAGTAACTCTATCACTGGCACAAGAAAAAGGCGTGCTCCTCAAATGTCATCTGAGATCATTTCCGGTAAAGATTTCATGACCAAGAAGCCAAACCCTGGTATAAATAGCCAATGGACAATTTTTGAAGAACTGGTGCTAGTTCAACTGATTCAGCTCCAGTTCTCTGAAAATGACACCGATGTGGCTGCTGTGCATTGCCAGTTTAACCAACTGCTGGATACTAAGTTTGTCCGTCAAAAAACTTTCCAGAAAATTACTAGAAAAATTGTATCCTTTCTGACTGAAAATGAAGTTTTTAAAACAATCTTTAAGGAAAAAATACGGCTGAACTGGTTTAGGTAATTTTAACCTCCCTGTGAAAGAAACTTTTTGCCTTGTGATGGCTTTCTTTGTTTTTTATTTGCCTGCAATATGATTGATTGTATTAAACAAACCTTTAAATGTGATTGGTTGTGTTTTTATTCTACCGTTCCCTCAATTGGTGAAGAGAAAATGTGATTTAGAGCAAAAGTTTGTGATTTGTAAACAACAGTAAATAACACTGCTCAGAGCCTATCAGATTACATAGACCACCAGTGATTTAAAAAATATGGATTTAATAAATTAAGTCAGTAACTCTTGTATGCTGATGAGGTGATCCAGATCAATGTGGAAATTGTCTCTGAGTCACGTACGACATATCATTTAATTTGGCTTTGACCGTAAGATCAGCATGCAAATTTTCTGCACTGGTCTCCATACATTTTCTATTCTATCAACCAAATAAGGTAAATTTCTTTAGCAATCAATTCTATTAGTTAATATATCCTGCCACTTCATGACCATTGTGTTAGAATTGCAATGATATTCCTTATTCCTGGAGATTTCTGCTGCTCAATCTTAGAGGAGAAACGGTTACAAAGAAGGAATTAATGGTACTTTTCGTTTGATACCAAAGCTATAGACAGAAACCAAAAGTGTTACTATGGCAGTGTCCCAGGTATACACAGTAAGGTAGCAGTCGTGTATGGCCCTTTCATCATGAGCACTCTGAGACTTACTTCCTCACTGGGAACACCTAATTTTACTGGCTTCAAAGGATTTATGTTGCAGACCTATAATGAAAACAAAATGAAATACATTTGTTTTGCACGAAATTATTTTAAGTTATGTAATATCCCTAGAAATGTCTCTATAAAAATGAACATGCGTTTCGAAAATCGTAACGGGAACACAAGGTTCAAGAAAGGGAAAGGAATACAGAATTGTAAGTACAATTAGCTCAAGAACATTACGGCACAGTGCCTGAAAAGTAATTAGTGTAATTTGTTTATTTCAGTTTGACTTCACATGCTCATAAGAAAGAAGGAGTGCAGAAATAAATTTCGAAAATTTCCCGAGCTGTTAAGGTCTGAATACAAGTTCAATACAACATTCAATTTTAACTAGGATTAATGTGACTGGAGAATTACTGTAGAGCTTGTGGATGTACATCTTGATTGGTCTGCCAAGAGGGGTAACATAATAAAACTATTTTCAGTAAAAAGAGTTCATGATGGGTGTTGTCTCTCTTTTTACATGGATTAATGGAGGGTGGGGAGTGGAAAATCAATTGGAATGTCTTTCAAATATCATCCACCTTGTTATCCCCCTTCACCAGTTTATATGTCCCCAATTTATATCTCACTCCCTCTTCCCCCATCCCTCTCCTTTCTATGGTCTGGAACAAAGGAGTTTTGCAACAAACAATATTCACTTGCAAGCTATTTTCTTTATTTTGGATATATCAACAAAGTTGAAATGGTAAATTGGCCACCGTAATGATTACAAAAGCTGACGTTTCGAGCGTTAGCCCTTCGTCGGAGCGAATTCGCTCCGACGAAGGGCTAACGCTCGAAACGTCAGCTTTTGTAATCATTACGGTGGCCAATTTACCATTTCAACTTTGTTGATATATCCAAATTATTTCGTTACTCCCACCGACGCAGCCCCAAACAGTTTCTTTCGAAACTATCAGCCTTTATTTTCTTTATTATTTTTAAAAAATGTTCCACTTTGTTACAATAATTTTTGGTCATAGAAGTTAGCTTAAAAAGACAGGCAATTTAATAATACAAATATTGCAAGGTGCCTGCAAATCATTGTGAAGAGGAAACAATGACTGGATTTGGTGTAAACCCAGGAAATAATTCTAGTTTTGTTTTAAATCATCCATGTTGCCATGGCAATAATTAAAAAACTCACATTTCACCCCAGAATATGTGCTATAAATAAATTTTCATCCATACAAAATTCGAGCTTTGTACCTAGAAAGCATCCCTAGTATACAGTATCACTTACCATGCGTAACATTCCCTTGTAGATTTCAAGGCTCTGGATGATAACAATTGCCATATTTAAAGTGTTCAGGCCAATGCTATGGCTTGCTGGGCCTGTCTGAGGTTCTAATGCTTTTATAAGATGGTCATACAGAACATGCATGCTGAGCGCCAGGCGCAGTACAAGCTTATTTCACTGTGGAGTTGTTAACATTGGCTTCGACGTCAATGGCACCTCCTTGAGAATTAGCCAAATGAACTTGTGGCTTTGCAAACTTAAAAAATGCCCCCTGTGCAGTGGCAGTAAGGGTGTACTTTATTGGGGGATTGTTGTTATGTTCAGCATAGGCTTGCTCCAGCACTCCATCTAAAGCCCTGTCTACACGAGCAATTTTTACGTGGCAACTGTATGTGGCAATTTTTATTTGCCCGTGTAGATGGCTCGACAAATATTTGTTAATTTGCGTCAGTAATAATTTTGCACAGCAGAGATGCTCATGGAAAGGAAAAAAGGAAGATGGCGAAAGTCAGAAGACGTGCCAGACGTGTTGCAGCTTTAGGCGCATTTGTCACATTTTATGTGGCGTCTCATCGACACGGACAATTTTTTTATGTGGCAATTTTTACTTGCCACATAAAAACTAACACGCCAGCTTTTCAGAAAATGCAGTTGTCACATAAAAATTGGTCATTTTTCATCATCTACACGGGCAAATAAAAATTGCCACATAAAAATTGCCACATAAAAATTGCCACATAAAAATTGCCACATAAAAATTGCCAAATAAAAATTGCTATATAAAAATTGCCATATAAAAATTGCTCGTGTAGACGGGGCTGGATTGGAAAGACTGGATTAGAAAATCCTCCAGTTCTCCACTATGTTCAGCCATAACTTCCAAGTCTTTCTCTCCTTTTCTCTGATAGAAAAAAAGAACTCGTTCTGCAAAACCATTTTCTGCAGACAGAATCTTTGGCCAAACGGTTTGGAGGAAATGCTTGGGAGTAGCGAATGCTAGGAGTGAAGCTCTTGCTGAGGGTATCCCTATGCGTTTGCCTTTGTTCCACTTCAGCACGTACCAGCAGTCTCCGTCGAAACATTTGCACAAGCGTTCCAGCGTCAGGTTGGCTTAGGGAGACTGAGAAAAACTTGTAATTTTCATCAAAAATGAATGTGCCTCGTCGATGCAGAGGACAGGGACTGTGTCTCCTGACACAAAATGATTGAACAGGCCGTTGGAAGACGCGTCGTCCATCACAATGCTTTTTTCGATTTTTGATTCTAAATGTTCCACGATTGGATCGATGCATCGTAAGTGGCACGCAGGTGTTTTACCAGAGCCTGAAGGCGCGATTACAACCGTAAAAACAACCTTTTCCTCATTGTTGCATAATCAGCAATTCACTTGCGCCATTATTCACGCCGCCATTTGCGTTTCATCACAATAGAAATCGTTGTAAATTAGTGTACATTGTCGTGTGACCGTAATATATGCAAAATGCTAGCAGGTATAAAAGTCGTAAATTTTGGCTCTACATATTATTATTACTTGGATTAGTGTGTGCGCGAATAAAGAACTTTCTTTACCGAACCGAGTAGTTAACACTCATAAGCTGAAAATACCTGCAAGGTACTCTTTCCAATAAGCGCGCTCGTCGATGCAACATTTCTCGCGAGGTTCCGTGACTTGTAGCGACTTTTTCTAGCCATTCTTTCGCAGCTAACGGAACAACCTCTTCGAACGGTAGCACAATGTTTGCTAGTTTCAATTCCAAATCCTCAACATTGCGAATTTCGCTCTCGCCGTACATGTTCTCAACTCAAGAAGTCCACCAAAGTTAGGAAATGAGCAGCAAAACTATAATAAACATATAAGAAGTACCTATCAAGGTACTGAACATTTAACACTGCTGGCTTAAAACAGAAAGATTATGGGAGGGATTCTAAATAGGTGATAGTGGGGAGAACCAGAAGACCCAAGAGAACCAGGAGAACCAGAAAAACCAGAAGAGCCAAGAGAACGAGAAAAACCAAGAAAACAAAAAAACCAAGAGAACCAGAAGAACCAAGAGAACGAGAAAAACCAAGAGAACCAAAAAAACCAAGAGAACCAGAAGAACAAGAAAAACCAAGAGAAAGAGAAAAGCCAAGAGAACCAAAAAAACCAAGAGAACCAGAGGAACCAAGAGAAAGAGAAAAACCAAGAGAACCAAAAAAACCAAGAGAAACAAAAAAACCAAGAGAACCAGAAGAACCAAGAGAACGAGAAAAACCAAGAGAACAAAAAACCAAGAGAACCAGAAGAACCAAGAGAACCAAAAAACCAAGAGAACCAGAAGAACAAGAAGAAGCAAGAGAAAGAGAAAAACCAAGAGAACCAAAAAAACCAAGAGAACCAGAAGAACAAGAAGAACCAAGAGAAAGAGAAAAACCAAGAGAACAAAAAAAACCAAGAGAACCAGAAGAACCAGAAGAACCAAGAGAAAGAGAAAAACGAGGAGAACGAAAAGAACCAAGAGAACCAAAAAAACCAAGAGAACCGAAAAAACCAAGAGAAACAAAAAAACCAAGAGAACCAGAAGAACCAAGAGAACGAGAAAAACCAAGAGAACAAAATAACCAAGAGAACCAGAAGAACCAAGAGAACCAAAAAAACCTAGAGAACCAGAAGAACAAGAAGAAGCAAGAGAAAGAGAAAAACCAAGAGAACCAAACAAACCAAGAGAACCAGAAGAACAAGAACCAAGAGAAAGAGAAAAACCAAGAGAACAAAAAAAAACCAAGAGAACCAAAAAAACCAAGAGAACCAAAAAAACCAAGAGAACGAGAAAAACCAAGAGAACAAAAAAAAACAAGAGAACCAGAAGAACCAAGAGAACCAAAAAAACCAAGAGAACCAGAAGAACAAGAAGAACCAAGAGAAAGAGAAAAACCAAGAGAACCAAAAAAACCAAGAGAAACAAAAAAACCAAGAGAACCAGAAGAACCAAGAGAACGAGAAAAACCAAGAGAACAAAAAAACCAAGAGAACCAGAAGAACCAAGAGAACCAAAAAAACCAAGAGAACCAGAAGAACAAGAAGAAGCAAGAGAAAGAGAAAAACCAAGAGAACCAAACAAACCAAGAGAACCAGAAGAACAAGAAGAACCAAGAGAAAGAGAAAAACCAAGAGAACAAAAAAAACCAAGAGAACCAGAAGAACCAGAAGAACCAAGAGAAAGAGAAAAACGAGGAGAACGAAAAAAACCAAGAGAACCAAAAAAACCAAGAGAACCAGAAGAACCAAGAGAACGAGAAAAACCAAGAGAACAAAAAAACCAAGAGAACCAGAAGAACCAAGAGAACCAAAAAAACCTAGAGAACCAGAAGAACAAGAAGAAGCAAGAGAAAGAGAAAAACCAAGAGAACCAAACAAACCAAGAGAACCAGAAGAACAAGAAGAACCAAGAGAAAGAGAAAAACCAAGAGAACAAAAAAAAACCAAGAGAACCAGAGGAACCAGAAGAACCAAGAGAAAGAGAAAAACCAAGAGAACAAAAAAAACCAAGAGAACCAAAAAAACCAAGAGAACCAAAAAAACCAAGAGAACCAAAAAAACCAAGAGAACCAAAAGCACCAAGAGAACCAAAAAAACCTAGAGAACCAGAAGAACCAAGAGAAAGATAAAAACCAAGAGAACAAAAAAAACCAAGAGAACCAAAAAAACCAAGAGAACCAAAAAAACCAAGAGAACCAGAAGAACCAAGAGAACGAGAAAAACCAAGAGAACCAAAAAAACCAAGAGAACCAGAAGAACAAGAAGAAGCAAGAGAAAGAGAAAAACCAAGAGAACACAAAAAACCAAGAGAACCCAAAAAACCAAGAGAACAAAAAAAACCAAGAGAACCAGAAGAACCAGAATAGCCAAAAGAACTATGGGTACTACCTGACTACAGTCTTGATACGTATGATGCACGATCTTCGCAGTAGAGAGCGCTATTTCTGCAATAGCGAAAATCAGACCTGAAAAAAATTGGGCCTGTACGGGGTTCGAACCACTGACCTCTGCGATACTAGTGCAGCGCTCTACCAATTGAGCTGACAAACCAACTGGGAGTAGGCGGTTAAGTTGATTCGTAATAAACCCGTGATGATAAATCAGATACGTTGAATATATGATATAGATACGTACTATCGCAGAGATCAGTTGTTCGAATTCCGTACAGGCCTGATTTTTTTCTGGTCTGATTTTCGCTATTGCATAAATAGAGCTCTCTACTGCGAGGATAGTGCATCATGCGTATCTATAACCGCAGTTCAAAATATATGAACCTCATATATTCAACGTATCTAGAGTCTTGATGTTTACTAATTTACATTAAGTTGCATACGATTTCCGTGACGTCAGTCCTGAGGTTCTTACACCGAGGTAAAGCCATCGGTACACAAACAGATTGTATGGACCCCCAGTGAACACACTAAACACAACAGTGGGTCTTTTCGCTCCACGAAAAGGTCTCAAACTCTATCACTTAAAACGCATAAAACATTTGTACCGTTGGAGCGCGTTTGAGCGCGTTTCGTCAGAGCTGTTGAAGAAGGATTAAAGTGGCCATATAAATCTTTGGAAGGCTTCAAATTACGACGTACAACGAATTTGACCAGCTCGAAAACGGTCTCAAATTACATGCTAAAAATACAGTGCTTGCGTTTGTCCTTGAGAACGATATGATACGTGACAAATACGCACGAAAAATACTTCTACACGTTCAGAATATATCAAATACATCAAATTATATTTACTTGTAGTGAAAGGAAAAACAAACGGCCCAACTTTTACGGAATATTTAATCAAACTCTACCCATTTCTACCGCTTTTACCGCCATATTGAAAATAACGCTACCACAATGCAATGCGATCGGAGTACGCATACCGCCTGGAAGAGAACCGTTGGTTCACGCGCAGACGTCCAACGTTAAAGGCGGGACGAAACCATAAATGGCTCCTGAAATAAACATTCCGTGGTTTAAAGCCGCGGTGTACCATATTCCTTGAATGCAAAAATTGAAGTCCCTCGGCGATGTCAATCGCTGCCTTGGGAAAAAGCGGTAAAATATGTTGAAAGGCTTCGCCTACTTTTATTCTATCGAGGCGATGCAATAATACGAGGAGATCTAAACCCGAGCATCAAGACCGAATGGTAGGAGATCTGTTTTGCACGCCGTTGACAAATGCTTAATTTGAGATACTTGTGGCTAAGAGCACATGCGCGTCTGTTTTCCTTTATCATCGAATATAATCCTTTAACCACATTAGCGCTGGGCTAAAGAGTCGAGAGCGAGCCTTTTAGCTACGTGATCGGGGGAAATCAATCGGAAATCAAAAAGTAGAGAATTCTGTTGTTGAAGCAGTGTGATCGTGCCTCTACAAATAGAAAATAGCCTGTCTTAAACGGAATTGCGCCTTACAGAATTGTAAGTATATCTAAAATATATAGAAGAAGTTTTTAATCGAGTATCTTTTCCCAAAGAAATGTGATTTTTGAAAGAATAGTGCTTAGTCGACTCACGTGTATTCGTTTGCGTTTAGTTGACCAGCTAGCTTGTGTGGAATTACGCATTAAAACTAGTTCAAAACAACTGGTAGATCCCATGGACGCTATTTTCTTGGTGTATCTTCTACTACAGTAGCACGCTAACCCGCGGTGCGAAACAGTCAAAATTCTTCATCATACGAGGATACACACGAAGAGTCAACCCGTCATCAAGAATTAACATCCAAGCGTAAGGAAAACAAGGACAACTGACAGCATAAAAGAGCGACCGACCGTCTTTGAAATCCTACAAATCGCTAAAGGACAAGAGTTCTCGGACAAAGGTATAAAAAGACTCTGATTTATTGTGGGTTTTGCATTGCGTGTTTATGAATAGCGCCTTGTTTGGTCCTAAAAGATTGGATATCGTTACTACACGTGGAACGTTCTGCATGAAAACGAGGTTAAGGGTGTGAACACGGAAAGACCTACATCAATTTCATTGCAACAAGATGCCACCTAAGATCGATTTCAAGACCCTCTCTGAAAAAAGAGATAACGCAGTGGTGCACTTAAGGAATTATTCGACGAATCTAAAGCACTTTATTCCGTGAAACCTGACCTAAAGTTATTAGCAACAATATTCAATGAGATAGAGTCCAAGTACAGGGCGATTAAGAAACAGATGGAGGTTATTGCTGACAGATTTGTTGAGGAGCGTGTCACGTCAGAAGACGAAAGATTAACAGAAAATTTTAAGTCTGGTGAAGAAATCAGAGTACGATATTTACAAACTTTGCAAAATTTCGCTCATTATCAAAAGGACTTTAATGCCGCCACTCAATTACAAAATCCCTCTGATAGCACTGCAGTGCTTGCAGTCGCAGAAGCAGTGAAACAAATGGCGGAAAGTATGGTGCAAAACCACACGTGGGTGGTTTAGAACGACTGTCCGTTCCGTCATGGGATGGTTCGCGAAAAACCTATGTGACCTGGAAGAAAGAACTCAGGCACTGGATGAGTAAATACAACCAAGATGAGGAGGAGCAACTTCAGCGCTTCCGCAAAGCATTGCCTAAAGGATCCTGGTGGACAGACCAATTGAAGACGTGCAAAAACATAGATAGGGCACGGGAAATACTTGACATCGAATTCGCGGACAATAGGAAATTGATGGATGAACTCCTCTCTCAGATCAACAATTATGGCGCTGTAACAAGCGACTCGAGGAGCCTGGCCCGCTACGCCACTTCTATATCTGTGCTCGCACAAGATTTGGAGGACAACGGATGTCCAGTCCAAGAAACCTGAGAAACGCCACTCTTCATGTCAAGACTCTTGTCGAAACTTGAGCCTAAGGATAATGCCGACTTTGGCCGAGAAATGCAACGCGACAAAAAAGAGGAAATGTCGCTAACTTGGTCACTTGGCTCCACCAGGAGGCAGCCCTCAGATCCAGAGGCAAGAAGGAAATAGAAGCTTAGAGTGGACATAGAGAGCGAGGAGGTCAAGAGCAACCTTACCGCAGTAGATCGGAACAACATTTCGATAATACCAGCAGGACTGATGATGAATCGTGCCCCCTTGGTTGCCAAGCGAAACATCTTCTCGCATCCTGCCCTTTGTATCAAGGATCGACTATTAACCAAAGATGGGAGATCGTGAGAGAATATAGAAGATGCCGGAACTGCCTGAGGGTCTCACATCATACAAATGATTGTAAAAGGGGTGACGGTACGCCTTGCGACAAATGCAAGAAGAATCCTCACCGTTCCCTACACAATGAGAAGAAAAACGATTCCCTGCAGTCCAACCTGAGCCCCAATACACCACCCTTCATTAGCCAAAGTACTCCTCCTCAGGTGGAGAATCGCAATTTGCCCAATACAAAAGGTCAAAGTCAGAGGCAGCGACGGAACCTTCAGCGACTTACTTGCCATGTTGGACACTGGCTCGAACACAAGTCTTCTGTCGAAAAGAGCTGCAAGACAACTGGGGATATCTGAAGAGATTAAAGATGTCAGAGACGTTCCTTGAATTTTCCAAGTACAAAAGGTCAAAGTCAGAGGCAGCGACGGAACCTTCAGCGACTTACTTGCCATGTTGGACACTGGCTCGAACACAAGTCTTCTGTCAAGAGCTGCAAGACAACTGGGGATATCTGGTCCGCAGACACACCTTACGATGAACCTGGCAGGAGGAAGAAAGAAAGCAGAAATTTCAGAGATAATTGAGATTAAAATTGGATCATCCACTGACGAAGATATCTTGAAGCCACTTCAAGTATACACAGTCCGAAAGCCCTGCAGCAACGCCAAGACTGTGTCACGGAAGGCTGTTGAAAGCTATCCCCATCTCAAGCCAATTGCGGATAAGCTACATCTCTCAGGTGGTACCGTGGATCTGCTCATTGGTACTGACTTTGTCGACGCTTTGGGGACATTCACGCAGCCAGCGGCGATCCTGGAGAACCGGTTGCAAAAAGGAACTGTTTTGGCTGGTACTTCTTAGGCAAAGTAAATTCAGACGCAGAATACATGACCGAGATCAGATCAATAGACGTCGGAACGGTGAGTGCTATAGAAGACATCGAGAAGCTCGTTCATCAAGACCTCTTAGGAGTTAAGCCGACGGAAATGTGCACCTGCAGTGAAAATGCTTTGCGTGAGAACAGGTTCGTGAAAGCCCTCTCAGCTTCGACTACATTGGAGAACGGCAGGGTGCAAGTAAAAATGCCATGGAAAGAATCTGGACCTCCGAAACAAAGTAACTATGGCATTGCTCTAAAGAGAATGTATTCCGCGGAGAAGTCGTTTAAGAAGAAAGACTGCTTTGAAATCGTGGATCAAGAGGTTCAGAAACTTGTGGATCAAGGCTTTGTGATCAAGGTAGCAAGTGACAAGTGACAAGTGCTTCCCCTCCAAGCAGTGTTCGCTCCAGAAAAAAGCACACAAGTCAGGCTCGTGTTTGATTCGTCTTGCAAAGGATACCATGGTCTCTCCCTCAATGATCATCTTGAGAAGGGGCCGAATTATATCAACAGTCTACCCAATGTTCTAATAGCATGGCGATGGGATGAAGTTGCGTACGCTGGGGATATTCGGAAGATGTTCAACCAAGTATTGGTACACCCGGATGACCAGGTCTTCCATAGGTTCCTGTGGAGAAAGAATCAGCATGATCTTCCCACCGTGTACCAGTGGCTCAGACTAAATTTCGGCGACAAGCCAGCCCCTCAAATTGCTTCGAATGCAATAAACATCCTGGCCAAGACTTCACATGATGATTTCCCTGAAGCAGCAAAGGAACTTCAAGAACGAACGTACGTTGACGACATTGGTGGATCCAGGCCAACCACTGCGGAGGCCAAGCAAGTCACAACTGCAATTGACGAAGTGCTCGCGAAAGGTCAGTTCCAGATCATAGCGCGGCATTCAAACTGCCAGTACGTTGATCAAACCAGTGGTGAACGTTATACAGATTTGCTTTGCCATAAGTGGGACAAACGGGAAGACACGTTTGCTTTAAAGAAAGATTCAGTTGTAAAATTGAATGAAGATTTCACAAAGAGATCCTGCCTCACCCTTTAGCCCAGGTCTCGTGGCAACCGCAACACTTAAGTTTGGAATTGACCTGCAAGAACTATGGAGGGCTGGATATGGTTGGGACGACATCCTCCCAGAAGCAACACAACATAAATGGAAGGGGAATGAAGAAGCAATAAATCGACTTCTTACCTGCAAATGTGACCGAAAACTCAAACCAACGGAAGCAATCGGCTCACCTCAAGTACACGGCTTTGCTGACGGAGGAGAGCTGGGATATGGAGCAGTCACTTTCCTCCGCTGGAAGCTTCGTGATGGAAGTCACCAATGTGTCCCGGTAATTGTCAAGCCTTTTGTTGCCTCGCTAAAACAAGGAACTATCCCTCGACTGGAACGCTTGGGATACCTAGTACTCACAAGGCTTTACAACACGTGTCAAGGGCGCTAGCCTTTGTAAATTTTGAAGAATACGACAAGAGCCTCATGCACGAAACAAGACGGAAGTTCTGGATTATCGGGCTCAGGAAAATTGCCAAAGCTATAGTAAACAAGTGCGTTGTCTGCCAGAAACTACGAAAAAAGCCCCTCGACCTGTTAATGGGCTAACTGCCAAACTTGCGAGTGGCAGCTGGATTTCCCCCATTTTCCAACACCGCTATGGATACGTTCGGGCCCTTACAGATACGATTGAACCGGAAAACCCTTCAAGAAGCCCAAGTTGTGATCTTTACCTGCACAACAACCAGAGCAGTTCACTCAGAGCTCATAACTAACAAAGACCTCGGAAGCCTATTTAATGGCATTTCGTCGATTCGCGTGTCTGCGCGGCCATCCAAACATCTGCTGATCTGACTGTGGCACGAACTTCATAGGAGCACAAGAATACTTGAGAGAAATGATGCACAACTAGGACATACCCAAGATACAAAGCACACTTTCGGAGGAATTTATCTGCAATTTCGAGTGGCAGTGGAACACCTCACATGCAAGCCACCAGAGTGGAGTTGTTGAGTCATTAATCAAGTCCGTCAGACAGGCCCTTAACAGCGTATGCAAGAACCACGCGTTTACTGAAGAACAGCGGAGGACTTTACTAGCAGAAACCACCTACATGGTTAACAGCCGGCCCCTTTACCCAAGCTCGGAAGACGTGTGGGAAGAACCGCCCACTACACCGAATGACATCCTGATAGCGGTTACAGTATTATAGATCTGGTAGATCCCGTGGACGCTATTTTTCTTGGTGTATCTTCTACTACAGTAGCGCGCTAACCCGCGGTGCGGAGCAAGATCAAAACTCTCGTATTCCATCATTTTAGCCACAGTTCTGTTCTAAATGTCAAAAACAAAAATTTTCCGAATAGTCCTATCCTGCACGTAATGCCTTAAAGATGTTTTTTCGCTTTTCACACCCTTGTTGGAACGTGATTTGTCCTACAATGATTAGGTATAAAATAAGTTCCTTCACTATCTTATTCATACTCCCTGACGAAGTCTGTATTATTAGACGAAACCAGTAGGAGAAAATAAAGAAGTTGACAAGATCTGTTGCTGTGTGCTGCTCACAGCAGCACACAGCAATAGAGCATATTTAAAAGAAAAAATTAAAAAAAAATTTAACAATATTCAACAATACTCAAAGCTGTTGATGAAATATTCGAGCAATTAGTAAGTGAGCAAGTCTGACTTTATTGATCCCTTGAAAACTTGGCGAAAACTTGACGGCATATCGCAGGAAGCACAGCTGTGAAATGACCCTGCTAAAGCTGGTGGAGGAATGGAAAAGGGCAGTTGATGCTAAGGAGGAGGTTGGAATCCTGTCAACAGATATGTCAAAGGCTTTTGGTTCCCTCCATCCACCTTTAATGCTAGGTAAACTAAGACTGAGCATATGCCTTCTCGAGACATGCGCTTAAGCTGCTAAGATCATACTTCACCGAAAGAAAGAACCGAGTGAGACTTGGGACGCAAACCACAAGTGAATGGAAGGATGTTAATTAGGGTTGTCTACAAGGATCCACATTTGGTCCGTTGCTGTGGAACATTTTTTAGAGCGACCTAACATTTAATGTGTGTAACTGTCCATTGTCCTAGTATGCAGATGATCATCAACTCTACGCTAGTGGACGACGGATCTAAGAAGTGGAAAGAATACTGAATGATGAAGGCAACAATGACTCAAAGTGGTACTCAATAAATGCACTCCAGGGTAATTTTTCTAAATACCAAGCAGTACAATTCTGACCCAGATTCATGGACAGAGATATCGATATTGTCATCACGGACACATCTGTGGAAAGCTATCTGATACTAGAACTACTTGGGGTATCCATAGATGGCCAAACAGATGAAATTCAAAGAACACGTTGGCGAGGTTACAAAAATGGCATCAAAACAAGTGGGAGTTCTACTACATCTGCGAAATATTATACCACAGTCACCTAAAGTTAAGATCTATAAAACTGCTATATTACCATTATTGACATCCTGTCATATTGTCTGGCATTTCTGTGCGGAATCAGATGCACGCAAATTGGAACGTGTACAAGAATATGCACTACGAGCTGTCTACCGCATTGTTTCGCGGTGCAGCTCGCCTTTCCGCTTAATCGGACTGCCACAAACCGTATAATATTCCAAGCTTTAATAATTTTTCGATCTAAGAGAAATACATTTGTAATTGGAAATCGGTAAACACAAATTAAGTCTTAGTCTCGTAGCAAAATTCAAGAAAAACATGATTGGAAACTTACTTCTGTGGCGGGTCGTAAAAACAGGTTTCTCACTTCAGGTTAGCATATTCGGGTAAGCGAACAGATATAAAAACCGACTTCTCTCTCTTACTGATTCTTCTGAAAAAACTGGTTTAAAACACGACAAGCTAACACTTATAAATCATTGTAAGGAATTAATGTCAATCACGAGTTGTGTTAATTAAAATATAACTGTCATCAAAGGCAACGCCTATGTACTAAACGAAACACGCAGTAAAACGGCAACATATGACACTCTTCTAAAAATGGCCAATCTTCCAACGCTATGCAATCGTCGGCTCCAGGATGTGGCTGTTCTCATGTACAAAGTGAAACATCATCAGGGTCCAAAGTACATTAGCAACCTTTTCAGCCTGAACTCATCTGGTTATGCTCTGAGGAATGCTGATTTTATAGTATTTAACATTTTCCAACGCTATGCAATCGTCGGCTCCAGGATGTGGCTGTTCTCATGTACAAAGTGAAACATCATCAATGTCCAAAGTACATTAGCAACCTTTTCAGCCTGAACTCATCTGGTTATGCACTGAGGAATGCTGATTTTATAGATTTAACACTGTGAATTTTGGTAAACACAGCATTAGATATTTAGGACCAGTTCTCTGGTCAAAACTTATCATGAACATTGGAAGTTCGGACACATTGGAATTTTTTAAGAATAAGATTAGACAAACAGATCTAAATGACCTAATTAAAGGGCAATGCACATGTATTCTTTGCAGCAGTTGACACTTTTATTCGAATATGTTTTATTATAGCTTAAGCCACTGTATGATTAGTATATTAATTAGTAAATTACAGGATATGCTTTGTAACGTTTGAACTCATCTTTATTCGAATATGTTTTATTATAGCTTATGTTACTATATAATTAGTGTATTAATTAGTACATTTTAAAATAATTTTTATTTTATAATGTTTTATTATAGCTTAAGTTACGGTATAATTAGTGTATTATTAGTAATTTTAAGATAATGTTTATTGTATAACTATACTCTGTCACCAATTAGCACTTTACTAGTCAGGAGCTAGATCCCTAACAGATACTTAAAGTTTCATTATCATCATCATCATCATCAACATCATCATCATCATCATCAGTTTTGCCGTGATGTCATTGGCTGTAAGACTCAACTGACCTCGGTCATGATTGGTCTGTTTCGATCCGTCGATAAATTTAAGTCGTTCTGTTCGGTTCGTTTGTAATGAGTCGTTTGTATGGAGCCAGTAGTAGTCGAAACCCGTTTAAGGGAGTCTGTTCTAAGTTAGTAAACCAGCTTTCCAGAGTCAGTCGTTGAAAGTAGTCAGTGCTGTAGGTTAGGCACTGCGCAGAGTTCCAGTCAATATTGTGGTTCGTAAGTCGATAATGTTCAGTAATGTGATTGTTGACATTACCTTTCCTCGTCGCCCGTCTGTGTTCAGTCAGTCTTGTTGGGAGGTCTCTACCTGTCTCACCAATGTAGGAGGCTTGGCAATCGGAGCAATTGACCCTATAAATCACTCCTTGTCTGTTTCTCGGTTCGTCCTTGTCTTTAACGTTGATTATAGTAACTGAAGTAGTATGGTGATGCGTCGGTGAGGGTAACGAAATAATTTGAATATAACAACAAAGTTGAAATGGTAAATTGGCCACCGTTACGATTATAAAAGCTGAGAAGTGTGGTGCTGGGTTTGTGGGCGACGCGGATATTGAAGGGTTGTAAGATGCGCGAGATGTTCTCAGTCATGCCTTTTATGTACGGTATGGTTGCTGTAGTCTTAAGGAGTTGCGGTGTCGTTTGTTTCGGTGGTAGTAGTAGGTCGGTGAGTGTTTCGTCGGATGAAGTCGTCGTTGTAGCTATTGTTTGAAAAAACCCGGTAAAGGTATTTGTTCTCGTCGGATAAGATGTCTGTCTTGTTGCATACTAGTTTCGCACGTCGTGTTAGAGTTCTGATAGTTGTGGCTTTGTATACGATGAATATATGAACTTCATATATTCATCGTATCTGATTTATCATCACGGATTTATTACGACTCAACTTAACGGCCTGCTCCCAGTTGGCTTGTTAGCTCAATTGGTAGAGCGCCGCACTAGTATCGCAGAAGTCAGTGGTTCGAATCCCGTACAGGCCTGATTTTTTTCAGGTCTGATTTGCGCTATTGCATAAATAGCGCTCTCTACTGCGAGGATCGTGCATCATACGTAGTTGTGGCTTTGTTTGATGTAGGGTTATAGGATGACTCGTCCAGTAATCTGTCGGTGTTTTTCGGTTTCCTGTAAACTGTCGTCCGTAGTGAGTTGTCGTTAAGACTTACTAGACAGTCTAGAAAAGGAAGTTTGCCATTTTCTTCGACGTCTCTGGTAAAAAATGTGACAGTGTTTTGTCCGTTAAGGTGGTGGTGGAATGCGTCGATTTCGTCGTGTCGTACGGCGGTGAATGTATCGTCAACGTAGCGTAACCAAAGCGACCTCGTTTGTGGGCAAGTCGAAAGAACGCGTTCCTCGGTGTTCTGCATCACAATTTCTGCTACAAGAAAAGAAACTGGAGACCCCATGGCTGTGCCGTGTAACTGTTTTAAGTGTTTGCCATTGTACTGAAAGTAAGTTGACGTTAGGCAAAGGTTCAGTAACTTGAGGTCCATAATGTCATTTGTCGGTTGCGGTAGTGGGTCGTTAGATTGTCGGATTGCATTCTCAGTACATTGTAGTGCCAATTGAAGTGAACCTGGTTTCCCCGATGCGACCTATAGTTTCTTTCTGTGGTTCTCCTACGTACCAACTATCCAAGTACCTGACGACAATACTATAACCGCTGACCAACAAATACAGACGTAAACTACAATCCACTGAGGAATTCATTAGCGCTACCAAGACTGTACAGATACCTGACCACAAACTAGTTCCATTTGATGTAAAATCGCTGTTTGCAAGTATTCCACTCTACAATGTACTGAGACTACAGTCCGACAATCTAGCGACCCACTACCGCTATCGACAGACGACATTATGGACTTACCGAACCTTTGCCTAACGTCAACTACACGAATATTAGTTCCTGTTGTCAAAAGCTCAGCAGACTTTTCGATTTTATCTACCATGAAGAGAAAGGGTGTGGATAGGTTATTAGTAAGACTTGATCATGTGATCAACTTCCGGTAACCACGGAAACAGTTCACTTTTTAAAAATTTTGTTAGCACAAGCTGAAAGAGCATATTAAAATTAGGAAACCTGAGAATTTTCAGCCGTATATCTCATAAGTAGTGATTGCAACGGCCGCCGAAAGTTAGAAGCATTTGTACTGATAAAATCAACTTTTACCACCCAGTCACGCTGACACGATTTTCTATACAAACCCTTGCAATTATGAAATTTTCAAAGCTCATGAAATATCTAAGCATTACAGGGCTCAAATCTCCTTTTGATTCAAAAGGGGTAATTTGAGCCCTTAAATGCGTTACGTAACAATTTTAATTTTAAATTTTGCATCATCAAATGGACAATTCTCGCCAAAGTATTAATGAACACTTTGGCGAGATTAACACTGATCCCGACTACTCCCTCCTTAAGATGTATAATATTCCAGAGGGCACAATGGTACCCTCTTTCACGGTGTATGAGGTTGCGCAAGCTCTAGTTAAAATTAAAAGGACTACCTCGGGCCCTGATGATTTCCCCTATTGGCTTTTCCG
>NC_142522.1:43285951-43393451 GCF_964205215.1 Stylophora pistillata
ACGCAAAAACACGGACTGTTTCTCATACTTCAACCTGCGACCTACAACCTGCAACCTGCAACCTGCAAATTACACCCTCCGGTATAATACACTCAGAATCTTTCTAATATTCATCTATTTAACTTTTACTATAAGGAACCTATAAAATCATGCATTATGTTTCCATGTTGTTCTTTAGAACTTTTTCAGCACCAGTGGCAAATTCATTAATTTTAGTTGCACGAAGGTATCAACAGCTTCCATCTGATCTTAAAGTCATGGAATATCTGCTGGAGGTTGACTTTCCCACTCAATTAACTAATGAGCTCTACCAAATTTAGTAACCAAACTTCACATAAATGTTTTTACTCTCACACTCATTTGAGTCATGCTTAACCCCTGGATTTAAATAGTCTGAGAAACTTACATAACCAGATTCTCAAAAGGCATCCATGAGACAGTACAGATAGGGTCTCTACTTTTTCAAAAACAAGAAACCCTTGAAATAGGTGGACAAATAATCGCAGCTCACAAAAGGTAGAATAGAAATTTACCAGAAAAATAGAAAAATGCACTGCACTATTCCTAAAATTTATCAGCAAGGATTTCCATGTCTCCTTCCACTAAAATATCATACAAATATCCAATGGTACATCGAGCTTTGAACTGACATTTCTTCAGTACTTCTGCAGCTGGATATAAACCTCTTTGATTGTCTATTGCCCTGATGTCAGCACGGTCTACTCCCATTTTTTCTGCTACCATTTTCCAAGCTTCTGCATTTCCTACACCACAAATAAATAGAGTAACCATAATTAGTAACATTATAATAGACCACTCGGGTGAAAATTGCATGTGCTCAGCTGGTTGTGAAGTGGTTATAACAAGTATTATCACTTTCAAGCCAGCAAAGAGACAAAATAATGCGTCAAGAGTTTAACTTCCAACCGCTTTTCAGTATACTGACAGAAATAAACTATTTGGTTTCTGTGGGGTATGTACTGAAACAGTTATTCCCCTCAGTGTGGTTGGAAGTCAAGTTGATATACACTGAGCCACAAACTACCTACTTTAAACCTCTGGCAGCATTTAATTTTTTCAGAGTTGTAGCAAAGACCCACCTGATAGCTGGAATAACTGCAGTGATAGCAAATAGAAATTTTGTATTCACTACTTTAAGTAAACAGCAATGTTCAGTATAGAGCATTAAAAGGCCAATCAGTTACCAGCAAAAGAACTCAGTGGTTTCATTTTAATTTATTTTAAGTCATTTCATCTAACACTCAACACAGATAACAGTGACAAATGTCAGCAGTCAACTTCTTTTAGATACTAAATAGTTCACTACCACTCAAATTCTTCTCCAGATTGCTTCGGTCTTTGTAACCAAGTTCTTCTATAAAACTCTTGGGGTGTAACAAAGGACCTGAAATGAAGCAAACATGCAAGAAACAGGTGCTCTTGTTATACTATTTAGCAGGTAGAGTGGAAACAATATCACTATTTGGCCAGTGTTGTGTATTGATTTAATACAGTTTACCTTCTGTTGTTTAAGTAGGCAGCTTTCCCTATTTTGGTATAGTGACTGGTTTTATGATTTTCTCATCCTGCCATGCTAATACAAACATTGTACTTTGAAAATTTAAAAAAAATGAGTGTTACTTGGCAAGAATGCATTTCCTTCAGTAAGTAGGGGTTTCAACAGCTGGGGGTTACCGGCAGTCTGCCGCTGCCTGTAAGACCTCTCACCACCATCTATTCAGCCTGCTAACAGGCTGTTGTTGTAATTAAAACTTACTGAAAAATCACCCATTACACCATTGGCAGCTGCTTCCAGGAAGTTTATTGAAACCCCTGATTAAGGTGTTCAAAAACTACTACACTGTTAACGTTGTAATTACCATAGGTTTTCGGTATTTACAATGTAAAGGTAAAATTAGGTGTACAGTGTATTTCCATGTCTTACTGAGAAGTGCTCTATTACTTGATCTGAATTTATTCTCTCAAGCAGTAACAATACTTTTAATTTGACTTTTGACTTACATAAACATAAAATTGCCTGAACTCGATCATTACAGTTTACATAATTCTTAGACAACATTTTTAGATGCTTTGCCCATGAAATCAATACTTACCAAAAACACCTTTGCAGCCAGGTAGTGCTCTCCTTAAAATGCTTATTACATCTGGTCTTTGGTCCCTTATTTGGTCTGTCACAGTGCGGATTTTGACAGTGGCAAATTGCTCAGAAATTCCTTCATTGCACCCTTGATAAACGATGGTACTATTGGTACTGGCCACTTTCTGAAGTGCCATTTGAAAAGGCTGTATGAAGTTTGCAATTCTTAATTCATGCAAAATTGTTTGCTTCTCATTCATGCTCAGATCCCCAAAGTAAACCACTTTTCTTTCCTCTCCTAGTATGAAAAAAAATATAATTACATGAGCTGCTTTTCATTAGGCAAGGCTGCAAGTGTTAGTTAAGAATTTTCAGCATCACAGTGCCCATCTTACAATTTTCAGAAGCATCTAAGGTTTGTGCAGCTCCAGACACAAAGAGTTCAAGGACTTTTAAATAACAAAAAACTGTTTTCAATGACTAAGTTATATTATAAGGGAAATCTTTTTTCAAACCTAAAAAATGAAATCATTGAAACTTTGGGAAATCAGTGTATTGATTTAAAAACAAGTCAGTCCCACAGGCCTTTTAATGACTAATGCTCTTATTTCCAAAGTACAAAAACAAATTTTTAAATTCTAGATACAGAAATACTGAGTGTTGTGCATAAAAGTCACAGCAAAATATTTTGTCTGCCTGCATGTCTGTAAAGCTTCTAACTTTTCATTCAGTTTGCCCTCAACTTCTTGCCTTACCCCAATCCTATGCTTTAAATGACTGCTTATTTATGTCTGCCACCAACAGAGACAGAGGATTGGAAAATTCATTTCACCATTCTCTCCATTTACAACTACATATCTTTGTCAGTAAAAGCTAAATGTACACTTATCTGCACTTCTACACAGCTAGAACTAGATTCCAAACTAACTTTATTTCAAAATGTAGACACCAAGCTCAGAGTTGCCCTAGTATTTGGTGATGCTTTTCACCTTTCTCTCAAGAAATAGATGTTCATCACTGTTACAAATAGTACACAAAAGGGTTATTGCTTTAAATTCTTTTACCAGCAAACAGACTATTACTTCACCAAATACAACTGAATACACATTTGCCCATTGGCATCTCTCATTATAAATTGGAAATGAAGGGAAATTTAAAACAACAATATTGTTTACACGCTATTGGCCATATTGCTCCCCCATGCTGGCAATCACACATTACAGACCTGGCCCATGAAATTGAGGCAAAGATGTACAACTGTGCTTCGTGTAGGATTTAACAGTTTAAATATTTTAGCTAATTATTTCTCTTTTGTGAACAAATTTTACAAAGCAAAATAATTTAATTTCATGAGAAAAATAATAGGGCATGCACAAAGTCCTTGATCTCAAGATCTTTTCAAGACTTTATGGGGAAATCAAGGACCTCAACCAAATTAAAGACTATTGTTGAAATCCAACACCTTTGAACAAAGTTCAACCATGGATTTTTTAAAGTTGTTTAAATACCTTAACCTCCTTATCTCATAGGGAGCTTACTTTAAATTTGACCATGATACTATGCCTCACCACTTGTAAGACAGGACAGACCTTACACAAGATTGATGCAAACCACAATCAAGAAATAGAAGACAGAACAACTAATATTAACCAACCTGAGACAGACTCAAGAGGGAAGACATGTATTGCCCATTCATTCAACTGCTCATCAACATGATAAGAAACTTTGCATGGTAGAGCATCTTATGGAACATTTTGTAATTCATGAGATGAGTGCAGAGATGCTCCCAAGTACTGAATAAGATCTATATCTAAAGTACACCATTTCTACATGAGTTCATAAACTTGTTGACATTGCTGCCAGAAGCATGCAAGCATGCATGGTCTCCAGTAATTTTTTCAGGTGATCATTTGACAAGTTAGTTCTCCTCACACAAGCCAACTCACACAGACCAAAGCTTCTTCACTCTTAAAAGAGAACATTTAACAGTTTGAATCTTCGGTACAAGTTGTACTACACTGAATGGAGTCATTGCACAGTCTTGCAAGCCAACAACTATCGGTTTGATCTATCAGTGCGGGTTGCACCACGGAGTCTCTGAAAGAATTTGCAAGTGTTTAAAACTGTCTGTGGCCTCCTGCAGCTGGAAGCACCATAGAGTGAAATAGGCTGTATTGTAGTTGCATTTTCCTTACATTGAGAATTCACAGAGGCATATTTCAAAACGAAAAAGTAAGTATGGGAATCTCAATTGTACAATACTGGTTGACAAGGATTGGCTGTTGTGACAATTTTGTAAAAACAAAGGATATCATCACATTTTAAGGATCATTTTTGGAATTTAATGCTTATGAGAACTTCTATTTAAAAATATTTTACTTGCCAGTATTGAAACAAGTTTTTGGATAACACAAAATGTGGAATGACGGGATGTTTTGGTTTTCACATATGATTTTCTACAATTAATACTTATATTCCATTGCCTATTGGGGCCTATAAGTAGTTTAATGTTGCAACTGAAATGTGATTATTATTATACATTGTAGTCACCATCTGTCTTCTCATTGGCTGAACGCCCATGGTTAATTCTGGGAAACAGCGCAACTTACAGATTATTCACTAATCTGTACCTACAGTGAATAATTTGTAGGTTGCATGTGCAATGCATGATTTCCAGTGGAGCAATGTCAAGTTCACGGACAGCGAAGTAAGAATGGCTTCTCAATTTGCTTCATCGACCCCCGCGAGAAATTGAGTTTTTTTACTTGAAGATAAAGACATTCACCTGTTTGGTCATCCACAGTTTTCTTCAATGATACTTTCTTTCAAAATGCATTTAACTTTTCTGCACTTGATTGTTTTAAAAAGACAATGAAAAGTTGTTTACCACACAGTTGTACATTTTTAAGTGTTCGAAAATAAACTGTGTTCACTGCAGATAATGCATTTGGCATTATTTTCTTTAAACAATGTATAACAAAACAATTTGCGGATTTGGTTTTTATGACATCTGGAATAGTCAAGGTCTCAACCTTGATTATTCCAAATATCACAAAAACCTCATCCAATCATTGTTTATTATTATGTTTTCCCAGTAATACCTAGAATTATTCAGACCTCGACATTTCTTGACTTCCTGTAAGCTTAAAGCAGTCTTCTAAATTCTCTTAATTCCTAATGGTTCAGATGAACGTTGATATTTCAAACTTGTAAGAATACATGTGAATTAGGCCTTTATTTGGCAGACGACAACTCCTCTTCGGTGACTTGTTTTGTTTTGGTTAATTCATTGCAATACTGATATGTGTGAAGAATTACACTCTTGATTGGCTGAAAACAGCTAGGTGTCTTTCTCATGTATCATTAGTGCAAAAGTAATTACTTAAGTACAAATGTAACAACAGCAACAACAAATTTTATTTAAGCTTAATAAGAAGTTACAATGCTTGGGCCTGCAAGTAGCTAGGGCTATTCGAGGCAGGCACAAGAGAGGAAAAAACAAAAAAAAGAATTCTATAGAAAAGGAGTATTTATAGATGTCATTACAATATATTTATAGACGAACAATCCTAAAAGAAATCTAGTTTGCCGTGTGGTTTATAAACAGAATGCAACAGGAGGGCAGACTGTAGTATATACTGGAAGTACACACAGTCTGTTATAATTTTGAGAATTGTACTCTAATATGAGCAGTTCTTATGTAATCATCCTCTTCTTTCAGAATTTCAGAGTTTTTCCTTTATTGCACTTTAAAATTTTTTTTTTTAAGTGTTTTGAACAACTGGTAGGCCAAGCAACAATAGATCAGACAAGAAAACAATCAGATTTACATGAAATAGGTTGTGCTGATTGATATACATAGTAGCTGACCAAAATAAGCAAAAGCTTGGATTTTTTGGGTATATTGACAGACACTGACAAAATTTCATTCCTGAGTAAGATTTCAGCAGAAGGACACATTTTGATAGCATGTCAAGTTTACCATTTACATGATGATGTCAAGTTCACCTTTTCATTTCATGTTCCTTCATAGTTTGAATTTGGGAAACACACTGGCATGAAACAACAATATCAATAATAGGAAAACTTGGAAGATTTTGGTACTTTAAATTAAATCATATGATACCATCATGCACTTGCCTTTACATTGAACTCTACTGTGTTTAAGTTGTCTCTGATTACTGTTCCTGAAATCTATTATGGTGACACTTCTCTCTATTGAACTTACTGTTAAATGAAACCTCCAGGTCAAATTGTGAATCTTGTTGGGTTAAAAATTATTAACAGTTGTAATGTAATGTTACTTCAGAGTACTACCTAACATATGATTTATTAAAATATTTGTTTGTGTTCTGATCTTCTTATGCACCAATCTTTTTTCCCTAGATTTATCCATTTCTAACCCTATATCCACCTTACCTCAAGTATCGTATTTACCCGTGTATAATACCCACTTCTCTTCTACAAAAATAACCATCAAACTTGCGGTGCGTATTATACACGGGTTCCATCGCTTGTCAGGCATGTACTAATTTGCATCTGTTAAAAACATAACAAAGAAAGTAACAAAATCCTTCTAGTGATTGGTTGTTATTAGCTTCAGATAAATAATCTACCATTGAAATAATTTCAATTTCGATCCACCAATAAATTAAAATGACTATTTAAGAAACAGCTGATTGGAGAAAACAACATGTGAGATTGTCACAATCATGATCATGGCTACAAAACTAACCACTGTTAAATGTCAAAGTTACACTGTGTCCGACAAGTTAAAAATCATCCAGTTTGCAGAAGAACATAGCAATTGTGCTGCCGAGCGTGAGTTTGGTATTCATGAGTCAGAGTAATGTCAGACTCTGGCGAAAAAGTAAAGAAAAGCTCAAGAAGTTGCCTCAACTGAAGCCTGCTAACCGCAAAGAAAGCTAAATGGCCAGGGTTGGAGGACGATCAGCTGGCTTGGATTACCGAGAAAAGAAATAATGGTCTTGCCATTCTGCCATCCATTGTGAGACTGAAAGCCCTCGAACTTGTTAAGAATGAGAAGCACAGCATTCCTGAAGGACATTTTAAAGTTAGCAATCACTGGTGTCAGCACTTCATGAAGAGAAACGGTCTGTCACTTTGACAGAAAACAATATTAGCACAACGTCTGCCAGATGATTACCAAGACAAGATCATTTGATTTTAGCCCTACATTATTGATCGCCGTAAAGAAAACAGCTTCCCAATTCATCTCATCGCTAACATGGATGAGATTCCATTGACCTTCAACATTCCACCAAATCGTACCGTAAACAAAATTGGCGAGAACACCATCAAAATATGTACCATGGGAAATGAGAAGAATTGAGTGACAGTTATTTTGGCGTGCTGCGGCGATGGATCAAAACTGAAACCAATGGTAATCTTCAAGAGAAAAACCATCCCTAAGATCAACAACAAGCATAGAGTTGTTGTTTCAGCCCAAGAGAAAGGATGGATGGATTCAGAACAGATGAAAGTGAGGATCCAAAAAGTGTGGTGTGCACGAATTGGTGGCCTGGGGAGGAGAAAGAGCTTGCTTGTTTATGACTCATTTGAAGCTCATTTTATAGATACTGTGAAAGTGTCCTTCAAACGTGAGCGGACTACTTTTGCCGTGATTCCTGGCAGGTTAACTTCCCTTCTCCAGTCAGTCGATGTATCTTTGAATAAACCATTTAAAGATGGAGTCCAAAAGCAGTGGATACAGCGCATGGCTGATGGAATTCATGAATTTACCACCATTGGACAATAAAAGAAGGCTTCCGAGGAACTGATCTGTTCGCGGATTTCGCAAGTGTGGAAAGCCATTCTGTCCGAAATGATTGCTGCCTCTTTCTTGAAGTGTGGGATCACAAACAACTTGGATGGCACACAAAATGAATTAATTAACAATTCAACTGAGAACACTGATGAACTTGATGATTCAATTATCAAAAACCTATTTGAATCTGTTAGGAGATTGGACACTAGTCCATAGTATTATGGTATGTAGAGAGGAACCATGAGAGAGACATTAAAAGGTTGAGTTGACTTCATGTGTGCTTGTCTCCTCCCCGCAATAACAGAATCAGACAGCGAGTCGGAATTTCAAGGTTTCGTTGTTTAATTCAAAGACACTTAACACTTCATTTAAATCGTACGCAAGGCAGAAATGATAATCAAGCTACCAGCAGTGCGGTGTGTAGAAATACTGTTTATGAATTGCTGTTAGGATAATAATTAAAGTTGTGAATTTTGGTATATCAATAAAGACTTCAAGTTACAACTTTGGTAAAATGTTTGACTGTTTTGAATAGAAAACTTGTAATTATGTGCTCGGTGCACACAATATTTGCAGTCGAACTGGTTGTGAACGTATTATTAATGAATTTCCAGCTCCTGCTAATTAAATGAAAAAATAGAAGTTTTGATTCTTTTTGGTGTTTGTCTTGAAATCTTTTTTTTTTAGAAAAAAGAGGTAAAAAATTAGGGTGTGTATTATGCACAGATGCACATTATACACGGGTAAATATGGTAAATTTTTCTGTGTTCTTTATTGAAAATACAGTCCTGCAAAACCCTAATACAATAATTAGAGTAAACATTTTGCTCTCAACCAACTGAAATAGAACCTTGTGCCCTAATGAATAACAGAAACCTACACTCAGCATTGTGTGACTTAACACGTATGTATTGTCCAAAATTAGTTGTACATTCAAACCAAATCAAGCTCCCAATGGCTTCTAGTGTACTGATTTCATCATTTCCTGAATGTTTCAGCCCCACTGGAAAGTTCTATCCTCATGTACTGGTACACAAAATGCCAAAAATATTCGCATGCAATGCTTCCCTAGAGTTAATTTCATATCACTTGCCTTGGAAAACACCACCATAATATTTCAGAACTCTATTCCACTTAGTTATTTAAACAAAATCATGACCAAATCTATAAGGCCACTAAAGGAGATGATGCTGACCCCTTTTTTAGTTCCTAAAATCCTCAGGTTGCACGCGCAACCTTTGTTGTCAAAATGAGACCTCCATAACCAAGTTTGGCCACTAACCCTCACCTTGAAAATGAACATTTTGAGACTACTGTGTGCTAGTTAACTTATTTTATCAATGAACAGGAACAATATTGTAAACTATCTAACCATAATCAGGTATTAGCTCTTGTAACAGAAACTCAATAAGACACCAGCAGACTCCAAAGAGCAGCTCAATTTCGTAAACCACACATTTATGCATTGCGGACCTATTTTCTCTTACGTCATATGACATCTACAAGGATGTCTCAGGCAGTGTGCACACTCTGATTGCATTGCATCATGGTTGTAAAACAAAATGAGTCATTTGTATCTTGATGTGTTGGAGTGAACATCTCTGGTGGCAGCGAGATATGTGGATTGTAATGGGGATTCACTGTCTGTTGCCAAGCCTTTGAAAGTTAAAATGTTTAACGGGCCAACGCATCTCCTGTCACTCCTCCCTGATGAATTCCTTCTTTGGAGGCAACTGACCTTATTTATTCCAAATTGTAATCTGCCAAAGAGTCTCAACACAAATGACAAGTTATACTCACAACCTATGTTGGGATGATTAATTTCAAAGTCAGTAATTATTTTCCTAGACGCAAGTTAATCAACTGTGAATTGACCCTCGACATGCAAACGTATATTAGAAAGACAGACCTTTTAACAGACGAACTTTTTCCACCAAGCGTAAATACCAGATTTGTAAAAAGAGAAGCCCTGCGCCCTCCTAAGAACGAATTTGTTTCCCTCCGCCTTTAGTAAAAATGTACAGAGTTTCAAAATACCCTTTGAGAAGAGAGGAAACCTAGATGAGGGTTTTGAGAAATGCATCTCTGGAGTTATTACTTCAGGAGAGAAGTATACTCTGAAACAAAGAAATACCGCGCACAGAAGAAACAACAACAACAACAACATTCATATATACCAACAGGAAGGTAAAAGTAATACATTATACAAGATATCATAGCTGTCAGACCACTCTACTTAGACTCGTGGAAGACTAGAAATCAGCTGTTGACAGAAAGGAACTGGTGTACATACTGTCTACTGACTTGAGTAAAGCCTTTGACTCTCTCAGCCATTCTCTAATTGTAAAGAAACTCGAAGCCTATAGCATTGGACAAAATTCTCTCAGCCCTCTTAGATCATACTTTGACAATAGGCTCAATAGAGTGAAAATAAAAGGAGTGACAAGTGACTGGAAAAGGATGGTGCTTGGCTGCCCGCAAGGCTCGTCCTTTGGCCCCCTTCTGTGGAATTTGTTCCAAAATGATATGTCATTTCATATAAATAATGCTAATTTGAGCATGTATGCCGAAGACCATCAGATGTATGTCACGGGGAAGAAGCATGACGTTGTCGCGCAAAGTATCAAGATACATGGAGAGAAAGCTCTATCCTGGTACAAGAACAACTATCTCTCAACCAACCCACAAAAGTTCCAGCTATTAACGATCAACCCGAGAAATGTTGACAAAGACAACGATAATCAAAATTTTTCTTTTAGGAGTTCAAATAGATGAAAAATTGAGTTTTACTAGTCATATCAGTGATCTATGCTCTAAGGCCAGTCAAAAAGTAGGGGTCCTAGTGCGGCTACGCAATTTGATACCCTGTAATGCTAAACTATCACTTTTCAGGTCTTCAATTCTGCCCCATCTAACCTACTGTCATTTATTTAGTATGGCACTTTTGTAATGCATCGGATCGGAGAAAGCTTGAGCGGATTCAGGAGCGAGCACTTAGGGCGGTGTACAAAACTACATCAGCGTCCTATCAAGAACTGCTAAGTCGCGCCAAACTACCGACGTTGAACAATCGGCGCCTACAAGACATTGCCACTTTGATGTTTAAAGTTAAGCACAGTCTCGTACCTGAGAATATTTCTGACTTATTTAATATAAAGAACACTCAATATAATTTATGGAACAGTGACTTTGAACTGCCAAGATTCGAAACTGTAAGATTTGGTAGGAATTCTATTAAATATATGGGACCTCTCATCTGGTCGAA
The DNA here is from genome assembly GCF_964205215.1 of Stylophora pistillata. NCBI lineage: Eukaryota > Metazoa > Cnidaria > Anthozoa > Scleractinia > Pocilloporidae > Stylophora > Stylophora pistillata. The sequence continues at coordinate 43,297,103 of NC_142522.1, forward strand.
GTTACCAAGACACCTAAGAACGATAGAAACTCTAAATTCGTTCAAGAAGAACATAAGAAAAGTCGACCTTTCAACTCTTGTTGAAATTTAAAACTTAACTAAATAAATTTATAATCTTTTTAATAATCTACTGTAAATAACTATCATCTACATATGTAAATGTATGTGACTTTTAAATTTTTTAGTGTCCCTCATTAGCTTATAGCTAAAAACATAGACACTTAAATAAAGTTTTTCATTCATTCATTCATTCATAGAATTCTTTTAGACTTAAGAGTAAGGTATTAGCTGCCTATAATAACCATAAGGGCTAGGAAAATTACGCAGCTGTCTATGAAATACAAATTAGAAAAGATTATGGTCATGTGTATTAATAAGAAAAAAAGTAACCTAGGAAAAGAGACATAAATAGATATATAAGATAAAGTTACAAGCTAACATTATAGAGGGGCAAGAACAGATGAAAATATTGCTTTTTGTAAAACAATCTCATCGGGCTTTGCCAAACCTCAAGATCATACAGGTGGAGAATTATGACACCTCAAAACTGACCCTCATTATCACATCGCAAAGGAAAGTCATCAAAAGATATCCTAATAAGAACTAAACTTTGAGGGTAGAAGATTTAAAAGCACACACTAGCAAATGGTAGGAGACTCAAGGCTGATAGTTTCTAAAGAAACTGTTTGGGGCTGCGTCGGTGGGGGTAACGAAATAATTTAAATATATCAACAAAGTTGAAATGGTAAATTGGCCACCGTTACGATTATAAAAGCTGACGTTTCGGGCGTTAGCCCTTCATCGGAGCAAATGGTAGGAGACCCACATGCCTATCAACACCTTTCAACAGTCGACTGCCTTTTGCTTTACGGCTGTACAGCTTTCCGGCGTGTCGCCTCACACAAGGTAGAGGTTTTCAAGAATCAAGTAACTCTTTTCATTGTTCTAATTAAACTGTCCTTCATTCAATGATCAAGATAGAAAATTTACCACACAACACTTGCGACTATTTAATTTTTCTTCACTTGGGAAAGTAGATTTTCAACACAATTGATAAATGCCCTTGCAGTAGTAACACAACAATAGGCCTTTTCGCTTCATAAAAGCGTCTAAAACACTATCACTTAAGATGCATAAAACTTTGCACCGTTGGAGTGCGTTTAAGCGCGTTTGGTCAGAGCTGTTGAAGAAGTATCAAAGTACTACGACATTCAATGAATTTCGCCTGCTGGAAAACCGGTCTCAAATTACATGCTCAAATATGGTGCTTGCGTGTGTTTGTCCTTGAGAACGATGTAATACGTGACAAATATGCACGAAAAATACTTCTACACGTTCAGAGTATATCAAATAATAATTAACCATGGTGAAAAGAAAAAGAAACGGCCTAACTTTTACGGAATATTCAGTCAAACTCTACCCATTTCTACCACTTTCACCACCCTATTGAAAATAACACTACCACAATGCAACGCCATCAGAGCGCGCACGTCGCCTGAGGAGCAGAGAGGCATTTTGTCTGCGCATGCGCGAGCGGAATTGGTTTGTTGTGTTCGGCGCCATTTGTAGAGTTTTCGATGCGTTTCTGCGAGGTTTCACTGGACGATTGACACCTTTTTGTAATATTTTGTGAATATGGATGAAGGAGTATGACAAGTTCACCAACATTTCTAACTCTGAGGTTACTCATGGTGTTTGCTGGCTCTTCGGTTGAGGATATGTTAATGATCAAAGTGCGAACAAAATGCGAAAAAAGCCTGAAAACTTGAAGTTTGAGATTTGGGTTACTGAAGATCAACATGTACACATGAGACAACAAACCTTGAAGGTTAGTCTTAAGATGTTGATGTTTTATTTTTGTGAATCACAAAGTTGTCTGTGGAGACGATCGTGAGATATTTGATCCGAGGAAAGATAGAAATTTAGAGTTTGATATTATTTTACTTCAACTTCGAAGTAAAATTGCGTTAAGTTTGAGGTGGCCCCCAAGCATCAAATCACTTTAAATAACATCGTCTTTTCCTGCTCTTTACAGTCATATAGGACACAAGGCTTTAAAAAATGTTCCAGCTTCAGGATGAAGTTGCTCTAACTACAACCCTTGGCGAATTATTTTTCGGGAGGTTTTGGTGAATTTTTCAAGTCATGACCCAAAACCGTCTTTGGCCTTTTTGCTCTCTAAGTCTGTTGAATATGGTGGGTAGGCATGTGTCTTAACAACGGTTATGGTCTTACCTCAATCAACTACGGTTTTGGCTTATTTTTTGACTGTGTTTTGGCGGTAATTTTTATTATTGCCTTTTCGAGCTTCATGTGCTAACTAGAGGAAAAACTTCAGTAAAACTTATTTATCAATTGGCCCCCAAATCCCTTTCTATTGTCAGTTCATTGTTTATTTCTCTAGCTTTCAGTCTAACTAGTCCATTAACCTCAAAAAAATGCATGGGCTTTGTCTCATGAGTAAAACTGGTGCCCTTTTCTTCATGTTCATGTGTTATTCGAAACAAATGGCGTCAGCTGTATTCTGTCCTTTTCATTTCAGTAGAATGCTTTGCCTTGCGAAATGAATGTTGAGTCGAAGTGCACTATGAATTTCAAACCAGTTGAGTTTTATTTCACTTTGCTGTATATGTCGTGATCATGAAATTCTTATTTATTAAGATTGATGATATGAATTAACTTTTATGTTCTCTTCTGTTTAAGGTAATGTGAAGTGACCCAATAATTGGTAGTATAGACAGAATGGTTGGCAGTGACATTTACTGTGGCAAGCTGTTATTCAAGAATTTGTCATTATTCCCAGAAACTTACTACTGGTTTAAATTATTAGTCTTTCGTTCTCTGTACACAACTTGCCTAGACTAATATGCTATATGGGAGTTATGTCTACTTTATTTGTAAAATTGGTAAAATTACCAATAAAATTTCCAATAAAGTTTTCAGAAGTTTTGTCCAGATTTCATTGAAAATAAATGTGAGAAGTGATCAGTCACATTCCTCAAGAGTGTTTAAGCTTCCAGGATGAGAGCTTCCTCACTGATACTATCAGCTGTACAGGTTTTTATCAAATTGACAGATAACTCTCGTAACTTAATAGGTTGAAACGCAAGGTTGCGGAAGGTGTATGTGATGTTTTTGGGCAGTTTCTGGGCCTTTACATAGATCAACCAGAGAGGAATTTTCTCTGCACTTGTTCAGTAAATTTCTGTTTGAAGTGGATAACTGCTGCTACATGCTTCTGTGGGTTTCCCATGAAAAAAGTCAAGCAGGAAAATGCATTGGAAAACAATAGTAGAGCAAGTTCTTGAGACAACTTTTCTTGTCATTTTTCCCTCTGTAACTTAGACAGAAGCACCCTAGTCTTAATATGGTTGTGTGGTGTGAAAGGAAGTCACATTGATTGATTTTCCAAATGCAAAAGCGTGTACAATCGAGTTCAATTCCTTTGAGTGTTTTAGAGCTGCTGGTGCAATGTATTTGCAAAAAGTAAAAGTTCACATAAGTTTAGGTTTTGGTTGAAAAGTTTTTTAACAAATCACTACTGAATCAATTATTTTCCTAATAAAAAATATATCTGACTTCATCCATCCTTCTTACAGCCCAAAAACATCACATACACCTTTTGCAACCTATTAAGTTATGAGAGTTATCTGACAATTTCATAAGAACCTGCACAGCTGATAGTATCAGTGAGGACAAAACCCAAACTTTTCCCCAAGGCTTGTATCCCCTGGAAACAAGACTGAATAAAGTCAGATTAAAATAACGAGGAGAGTTTGGCTTTTTTATGAAAATGGATCACTTATACCTATAAGATTTTAGAGAAATAAGACTGAAGTCAAAAGGAGACTTTGATACTGCATTTTAAGTGGTAATGAACACCAAACTGGCTGCTATATTAAAGAAATTTATAGACATTTGCCAGGGGGTTTAGCTGTGACAATTTTACAGGAGACAAATCATGTATGAATCACTCAATAATTTATTAGCTCTCATCCTGGAAGCTTCAACACTCTTAAGGAATATGACTGATCACTTCTCACATTCATTTTCAATGAAATCTGGACAAAACTTCTGAAAACTTTATTGGAAATTTTATTGGTAATTTTACCAATTTTACAAATAAAGTAGACATAACTCCCATATAGCATATTAGTCTAGGTAAGTTGTGTACAGAGAACGAAAGACTAATAATTTAAACCAGTAGTAAGTTTCTGGGAATAATGACAAATTCTTGAATAACAGCTTGCCACAGTAAATGTCACTGCCAACCATTCTGTCTATACTACCAATTATTGGGTCACTTCACATTACCTTAAACAGAAGAGAACATAAAAGTTAATTCATATCATCAATCTTAATAAATAAGAATTTCATGATCACGACATATACAGCAAAGTGAAATATAACTCAACTGGTTTGAAATTCATAGTGCACTTCGACTCAACATTCATTTCGCAAGGCAAAGCATTCTACTGAAATGAACAGGACAGAATACAGCTGATGCCATTCGTTTCGAATAACACATGAACATGAAGAAAAGGGCACCAGTTTTACTCATGAGACAAAGCCCACGCATTTTTTTTGAGGTTAATGGACTAGTTAGACCGAAAGCTAGAGAAATAAACAATGAACTGACAATAGAAAGGGATTTGGGGGCCAATTGATAAATAAGTTTTACCGAAGTTTTTCCTCTAGTTAGCACATGAAGCTCGAAAAGGCAATAATAAAAATTACTGCCAAAACACAGTCAAAAAATAAGCCAAAACCGTAGTTGATTGAGGTAAGACCATAACCGTTGTTAAGACACATGCCTACCCACCATATTCAACAGACTTAGAGAGCAAAAAGGCCAAAGACGGTTTTGGGTCATGACTTGAAAAATTCACCAAAACCTCCCGAAAAATAATTCGCCGAGGGTTGTAGTTAGAGCAACTTCATCCTGAAGCTGGAACATTTTTTAAAGCCTTGTGTCCTATATGACTGTAAAGAGAAGGAAAAGACGATGTTATTTAAAGTGATTTGATGCTTGGGGGCCACCTCAAACTTAACGCAATTTTACTTCGAAGTTGAAGTAAAATAATATCAAACTCTAAATTTCTATCTTTCCTCGGATCAAATATCTCACGATCGTCTCCACAGACAACTTTGTGATTCACAAAAATAAAACATCAACATCTTAAGACTAACCTTCAAGGTTTGTTGTCTCATGTGTACATATTGATCTTCAGTAACTCAAATCTCAAACTTCAAGTTTTCGGGCTTTTTTCGCGTTTGGTTCGCACTTTGATCATTAAAATATCCTCAACCGAAGAGCCAGCAAACACCATGAGTATCCACAGAGTTAGAAATGTTGGTGAACTTGTCATACTCCTTCATCCATATTCACAAAATATTACAAAAAGGTGTCAATCGTCCAGTGAAACCTCGCAGAAACGCGTCGAAAACTCTACAAATGGCGGCGAACGCGACAAACTAATTCCGCTCGCGCATGCGCAGACAAAATGCCTCTCTGCTCGCCTGAGGATGTCTAATCCTCTGCCGCGGGAACATATGACTAATTCCTGAAGGTAATAAAGGAAGTTCACTACGTAACAGACCCCTCTGATAAGGCAATTGATTTCTCAAAAAGCTTGCAAAGCTGGAGTGAATGCTTCATTTCTAAAAACAAAGCATAACATTTGCGATTCAACACAATACATTGCACTATCTTGATACACAGTTCGAGCGTATATGTCAGTCTCAAATTCGAGCGTCCATGCTAAATGTTTCCAACCGTCAAGCGATTCAAATATTCTTTATAGAATCCGTACTTAATAAGAGTTGCTTCTCGGTTTACCACAGAGTCATGGCAGAAAGTCAAAATGTTTTCGGCGCCCAGTAGCCTTTCGTAGGCCTATCTCCCGTATGATGACTTGAATTTGTTCATCGTAGTTGATGCTTGATTCCGAAGGTTGTGTGTCGAACTCGAAATGAATCAATTATCATAACAGCCCCGAAAAGGTATTGTCGGGGACGAAAAGTATCTCGAGAAGTATCTAAAAGTATGAAGACATTGTAATTCTCGTGTCAAGAACATCTGTCTCAGGAGTTAAGTGCTGCATGAAATCCTCCTCGATCTTAATCACATACAACAGTTCTACGGAACCTGTTTCCTTGCATTCAATTTTAGAGGAAGCTTACAAATCAAGATCATCCTACCTCGAATACTTTCCTCATTTCGAGTCCTCCCTGGCTCCAGTCCAGAACAATTGTTAGCGCTGTTAACATTTCCGCGAATATTATCTGCCATTTTGTTCAATCGGTAACTTTGAAACAAGAATGCACGATTGCCGTAGACAGATACAAATACCCCAACACACGTACAACCCGACGACACACGCAACAAACTTTAGTTGGTTACCGTTGCGAAGGACTGGGAACAAGTATTCCACAGTTCCAGGAAAAATGAAAAAAAACAAACAAACAGACAAAGAGACAAAACAAAACAAAAAAACAAAACAAAAAAACAAAACTAGCGCATAATAAATGACTGCAAAAATGAATTACTATCTTCAGCAACATGCAAAACTCAACATCTTAATCAAAAGTCAATTTGTTCTCTCCTTCATCGTACTCATCCGAAATATCTATCTGCGCATCATTCTCCTTTTACTTCCTCACTCGTGTTCTAACAATCAAGTCACGAAAAAGGTGATCAGTGAACCGACTAAACATTAGAAATGCAGCGCGCAATACCCGAAGCCAAGAATTTGGTGACTGAAATTATGGTAACTAAGGAGGTTTGCTAAGAACAGGGTTGCCTATTCACCATTTTATCAGAGAAATCGGTTGGTTGACAGTCGAGGTAAATGAGGTGCAGGAAGACCCCAATTTCAAGGAAATTCTCAAAAACCGGGCTTTCCCTTACTTGTGGTTGTGATACAAAACGGCGGGATGCCCTTGCATTGCTGTGCGAACTTTTGAGTTCAAGAGGTTCTCAGCTCTGAAGCGGATGCAGTGCTTTAACTGAGTCTGAATTGACAGCCAACTGACCGCACAGAGTTTGGTGCAGTAGCTAATTTCTCAAATTGCGGCACACACTTTCTTCACCATGTTAGTTCAATTCGGGATAAGTTTTCAGCAGTAACCAGTGTTTCCTTGGGTCTACAGTAAACTCGTAGTTATGAACACACAAGTGATTTTTAGTTGTCATGGTGTCGACGTCCCCGTCGATCACGAGGATGACCGACTTTCTTTGCAAGTCTGGCCTCAACATGCAAAATCATCATGCTGCTCACATAAAACAAAAAATATCACTCCACAAGATTACAGATTATCAAGAAAAATTGACAACATACAAAATATGATGTACCACTGCTCGCAGTTAGCTACAGCTATTCGAGGCGAGCAGTGGCTTGACGCATTAAATTTACTATTAACATACAAATTATACTAAGTGGAATTACAATTACAATACTAAATACAATTAAAATCTTACAATACATTATAATAGGCTTACAGAACTAAGAATTAAGTAAGAAAAGTTACAATACTAATTTCAGAACTAAGTATTAAATAAGAATAATTACAATACTAATTTGAGAATAAAAAGGGAGAACAGAATAATGATAATTGAATATTGACCAATATAACATATGGGAAGGAGAAAGATTCACATGAGAGTTAAACAGATTACATTAGAAGCTGGAAGGAGAACGCAGATTTGTTCAATTTTTAAGGCATATTCAAGTCCAGTAGATCAATATACTCATCTGCCTCCGAGAGTTTCTGAAGGAGCTTGCTGTGAATGTTGTGTGTAAATTTCGCTTTCAGCATTTGACGAAATTCATTAGATAGGTTATTCCAGATTCTAACACCTTTTCTTGAAAAAGACATGTTTTGCTTGTCTAATCTATCCAAGAAAAAAGTTGCCTCTTGTTGATGATCTTGTGTTATGTGAATGAATATTATGTTGGTAATTAAATAAATGACTTATTTGAGGTGGCGATGTGTTATTTGAGACGTCATGCACTAAGATGGCAACTGACTTGAAATAAAGATCTAGAGGTAGTAGACTGGAAGAAATGAAGGGTACTTCGCGAGTTTTATAATCACAGAAGAACACGAGGTGAAGGGCATATTTCTGAAGACGTAGGAATTTGTTTCTGTGAGTTTTGTCTGCTCGGCCCCACGCTGTTATACCATACTATAAATAGGGTCGAATCAACGACCTGTATATATGTTGTAAAGTATTAAGTGGTACAAGATGTCTTAGCATAGCAATAATACCAATCACTGTGCTTATTTTTAGAGGCTATGAGTAAAATATGATGTTTCCAGGAGAGTTTCTCATCAATAAACACGCCTAAATACTTAACTTAACGTTTACGTTCCAAAGACGTGTAAGAGCTGGTATGATGATTGAATATTTTTAATTAACTTCGTATTTGACATTTCTTTGTCTTGGTCGAAAAATAATGTAATTAGAGTTCTTAACGTTTGGAGATAGTTTGTTAGCTATGAACCAGTCGTAAAGCTTACAGAGCTCATCGTTTACCGTAGATTCCAGGGACTTTTAGTTTTTATCTGCAGAAATTATAAAAGATTCATATCGTCTGCGAATAGATAAAACTTCGTTCGGTTACAGCTGTTACAAATATCATTCATATAAACAAGGAAGAGCAGAGGCCCTAGGACTGACCCTTGGGGAACCCCAGATAATACTGTCGCTTTCCTAGGAGCCAATTTCAGTTATTTGCTTATGACTAGTAAGAAAGGAGGTAATCCAGTCATTCATAATCCCTCGTATACCATAATGTTCAGGTTTCTTTAAAAGTATTGAGTGGTCGACCGTATCAAAAGCTTTTTGTAAATCAAGAAATAATCCACAGGTGTACAGCTTTCTTTCCATATTAGTTTGAATTTGATTGGTAATTTCCAAAATAGCATATTCAGAGGACCACTTTTCACGAAATCAATTTCATTGTGAATCATAAACAATACTGAACTTTTCAAGAAATGATTTCAAGCGAGTATACATCATTTTTTCAAGATTCAGTTGAAGACTGAAAGTAAGTTGGATGGGTCAAATTCATCATTACCTTTGTGTATTGGGATAACTTTAGCAAGCCTTAGATTAGAGGGATATATTCCATGTTCAACCGACTTGTTAATTAGTACAGATAGGGGGTGGCTAAGAATAAGTCTTGCTGATCGCAGGACGCGAGTGGGGAAAGAATGCAACCCATGAGCCTTGTTTGGCGGAATGTTCAAAATTTCACACTCAATTTCAGTGTATGTTACTGGATTAAAAAAGAAAGAATCCGCATTACGTGATTTTGGAAGATAATAAAAAATTCCTTCTGCGAGTTTGGCATTTTGGAAGCTAGGTTATGACCAATTGAGGAAAAATACTAATTTAAAATGTCAAGAAGTTCTGAGGAATTGTGTGAAATTTGATCAAATCCCAGGCATTTGAGCGAAGTGACATGTTTGATAACTTTACGTTTGCGACCTACAAGATTGTTCTTACCTTCCCAGGTCTTTATGATGTTATTTGAGTTATCTTCGAAACAGGTGTGGAAAAACTTCCTTCTACTTATTCGTGTGAGCATCAGTATTTTGTTACGATAAATTTTGTAGGTTTTACTGTCACCAGAATAATAGGGTGAATTCTTGATCTTCATTGATCTTCTGGTGCCTGTTGTTATCAAGGGCTTTTTTTTGTAGACGACGTTTCGAAATTGGCTTTAATGGGGCGTGCTTATTAAGGAGCTTGTTTAGTTTATTGTGAAATGTAGAGAATGCTTTGTTTATGGCTGCCTTGTTACAAATTTTACCATTAAGTCAACTTGAGGTAGCTCACTTAGGAACTTTGTATCTGAGTCGTTTGAGAAGTTATGAGTTAACCAGTAAGATTTCCCTTGGTCACAGAGATCTCGACAATTGGAAGAGTTTAGTATGCAAAATTGAGAAAAGTGGTCTGTTAGATCCGAAACTGTTACCACTACAGATACTATATTCTAGACAGTTAATAAAGATGTTATCAATTAATGAGTAAGAATTGTTGTGAATTCTTGTTGGTTTGTCAATTGTCGGTTTGTCAATTGGTTTAGGCTTTGCAAACATAAAAAAAAATTTTGGGCGTGAGTACTGGTATGGACATGGAGAAGATTTATGTTAAAGTCACCCACGAGAATAATCTGTTTCCTAGTGGCGCTAAGCTTCTCCATTGTTGAATCAAAATGTTCCTGAAAACGCTCCGGGAAATTATGTTGCCTATATAAGACTCCATATTATGTTTGCATTTCTGAGAAGATGTAATTCAATAAAAGTGCCTGGAAGGCTTCATTAGAACACCTCTCTATTTTTTGATAATGAAATCGCTCATCAATATACATGCCTACACCTCCAGCTGAAAGGTGTTGGCATGTATTTAAAATTATGATGTAAAATCGAAGGATTAAAATCTAAGTTCTCAGTCGAGCTCTTTACTCTTGTTTCAGTTACGCCTATGATATCATAATGGAAATTTATTTCATCTAATAAATGTTTGAAATTTTTCTAAATTACGTTTTACAGTAGGTTGAGGATATTTGTGTCACTAAACGAAATATTAGAATCAGGACAGGGATTAGTAGCAAACTTACTCTTTTGATAACAAAAAATATGTTGAGAGAAGTATTTGCATCTTATATTAGAGTAATGAGTGTTAGAATCAGAACTTCCATCTATAAATGTATTCAGAGAAAATAAGTCAAGGTTGTAATAACTTGGGAGACGATGAAGATATATTTTGGTAGGAAGAGAAGTATCAAGAGTATTATTAAATTGGCCATGTGCGGAAATCAGATCGCTATAATTAAAATATGGAAGCTCGCTTGGGAGTGTTTTATTTTCCTTAGTAGATTGTTTGTTAATGTTCTTGTGGAGTAGTGACATTACCAGAAGATCCTAGGCGAGCTGCGAGACTGGACAAGTTATTTTAATTTTTAATGGCGATCGGACGAGAGCTTTCATTTTTCCGCAACCAGATAGTTGAGTTCTTGGCCCAGCAAAATGAGAAGAGATATCTTTCCTTTATTTTCTTGGCGTCAGATAATAAACTTTGCAAGCGTGGGGAGAGATGATCGTAGATAGCAACATGTTCTAAGGATGAGCTTTCTCGGAGACCAACATCAGCAGGAACGATCCTGTTTACTCCTCTACGGGATGCATGGCATAACACTTTCACGGGCGATGCGCCGAGTAAATTTACAAACAATCGGTCTCGGCCGACCATCAGACGTGTTACGTGTGGCACTCGATTGGCAATGTCAAGGTCATAAGGATGAATTTCGTCTCCAATTTTGTTGAAGATTCTCATGCAAAGTTGTAACGTTTCTTCGGCGCTTTCTCGTTAACTTCAGGAACGCCCACAAGCTTACTGTTGTATGAATACGGAGGGTGTAATCATATGCAGGTTGCAGGTTGCAGGTTGCAGGTTGCAGGTTGCAGGTTGCAGGTTGCAGGTCACAGGTTGAAGTATGAGAAACAGTCCGTGTTTTGCATATTAGGTACGGAGAGCGAGACTGATTTTCAGAAAATCACCGACTGTTTTGCAGTCTAGTACGCGGTTAACCCTAACGTGGTTTATACTGTCTTTCCAAAGAATGTTAAGCTTATTCAAAAGCTATCATCAAAAGAAGGGACTACGCGCTCCAGTCAAGTCACACTATCTTTAGAAAAAACTAAGCTGGAGTTTACTAAGTCACAGAGCAATTCTCCATAGTTGATGTAGCTTCCGTTCAAGCTGCACTTCAATCTTATAATATTGGATCTGTAAATCATGCTGAAATCATGCACAAAACGTGATAATTTAACATTCTGCAAAGAAAACTAACAAGCTGGGCCTAGCGTTAGAACTCTACATTCACGGACTAAAAAAGATCGCCAAGTCATTAACCTCCAGAATAAAATTTGGAGAAAAGTTCAACCCTTATTCAGCCGTAATAGAAAGCCTTACACTTCATACGCTTCAAAGGAGGTCTAAGAAAACGTTTTTGCATCAGAGAGGAAATCAACAAAAGCCACAGTAAATCGATCTGTCCAATTACCTCTCAATGTGACATAAGCGGCTAAAATTACTTTAGCTCAGTAAAAATGCTACCTTCCCGAGCATAATCTACCTAGCAGAGGTAATTGGAATACTTTCTGAAAAGGAGCAGCATTTTGCCATGAGGTAAAAGTCGTGAAGGCCTACCACCACCTTTTTTTGCTTTAAAAACGTGAAATTTGGATCTATAGGGCTTCGGATACAAATTAAAAAAAAAAAAAAACAATTTCCTGGGACTAAAGATATTTCCGGTTTGCGTAAACAGTAAATCACGAGCCGCGTACTTTAACCTGCAACCTGCAAATTACACCCTCCGATATGAATATGAATATTTCAATGCTTGATCCAATGAAGATGATATTTTATCCACTTGAGATGGTGTTACGAGGATCGAATTATTTTTACTGAATCTGTCACGCAATCCCAGACTTTTCTAGAATTATTTATAGTCTGTAATATTCCAGAAACTTCTTTCATGTGACTTAGCAGTTTCCAAAAGTAGTACAACTTGTAATACGCTATAAATAGTAATAGAACATTCTAGAGAACTAAAGTAAATGTATAAAAGCTGGCTTGTGAGAAGTACAAAAAAGATTTGCCCGAGGGCTTACCCTCGTGGCTTGCTGACTGAACTTGTGGAAGCTATGATATGACGAGGCTATGACCTTTTGACCTTGCGATATCCGAAGAGAAGAAAGAGATGAAAAAGACGATAGTCGAGAGAGGAAGAAGATAGAGAATATAGAGTTTACTATGGAGTCCTCCGGAAGAGTTTGTGTACAAGGAAAGAATGCGATAAATCAAGAAAGCCAAGCGCTGTGGTTTTCAGTCGGCGGATGTTGGAATTGGAAGTTGATCATGACGACGAACACCTACACGGCATGAAGGATTGTAAGCCTGCTTTATGAACTGCTTAACTTAATCTCTAACCTAAGTAAATTAGACGATGTAAAACTAATTAAATAATAGTTAAAATGGGTAACTGCTTGTTGTTACATTTTTGTTGCGTGCCATATATCGTACTCGGTAGTCTATTTTCATATATGCTTTGTTAGCGGACATTTCTTGGTCATTCGTGCACGTAACAAAATTGGGGGCCTGTCCGGGAGTCATTTCCCCTGTCCGGGAGTCATTTCCCTGTCCGGGAGAAGTTCCTGTATGGGAGACATTTCCCTGTCCGCGAGTCATTTCGCTACTTCGCAGTCATTTCCTTGTTTGGGAAAATCTTTTATTACCTACTAGTTATTTCTTTTCTGTCCGCTTCATATTTTTGTTATTGTAGTGACATGAGCAGTTACTTACAGTAATTGGTGATCCTCGTAAGAATGTAGTTAAGAACTATTTCACCCTGTAGTTTGAACCATCCAGTATTATTGACAGTTATTATTGCTTGTATGCCCAGAGTTAAACAATTTACAGTTGAAGCGATTCAAAGGTTGTATTGAGGACCTAGGTGGTCAAAGTCAGAAGCTGTTTGCGAAGTTATTAGAGTGACGAGTTAAGTCATTAAGGTAGTTCCAGATGAAGTATTGTGAGTTTCTAATAGTGCTCGAGAGAGAGAGAGAGAGCACTGATCAATGTGTTGGAATAATATTTCCATTGTTTGCAGGAATGCGAGTATTTTTGTGATCTTTTGTGATCACGAGTCATGTATGGAGAAGTGATAGTGTAATCACGGTTTTAGGGCATAGGATGTATTGAAGGATTACTCCAAGAAAGTTCATCCTTCGGCTAAACTTTCTTTCGCTGAAGAGGGAGGGTGTTACGAGGATCGAATTATTTTTACTGAATCTGTCACGCAATCCCAGACTTCTCTAGAATTATTTATAGTCTGTAATATTCCAGAAACTTCTTTCATGTGACTTAGCAGTTTCCAAAAATAGTACAACTTGTAATACGCTATAAATAGTAATAGAACATTCTAGAGAACTAAAGTAAATGTATAAAAGCTGGCTTGTGAGAAGTACAAAAAAGATTTGCCCGAGGGCTTACCCTCGTGGCTTGCTGACTGAACTTGTGGAAGCTATGATATGACGAGGCTATGACCTTTTGACCTTGCGATATCCGAAGAGAAGAAAGAGATGAAAAAGACGATAGTCTAGAGAGGAAGAAGATAGAGAATATAGAGTTTACTATGGAGTCCTCCGGAAGAGTTTGTGTACAAGGAAAGAATGCGATAAATCAAGACAGCCAAGCGCTGTGGTTTTCAGTCGGCGGATGTTGGAATTGGAAGTTAATCAAGACGACGAACACCTACACGGCATGAAGGATTGTAAGCCTGCTTTATGAACTGCTTAACTTAATCTCTAACCTAAGTAAATTAGACGATGTAAAACTAATTAAATAATAGTTAAAATGGGTAACTGCTTGTTGTTACATTTTTGTTGCGTGCCATATATCGTACTCGGTAGTCTATTTTCATATATGCTTTGTTAGCGGACATTTCTTGGTCATTCGTGCACGTAACAGATGGTAAGTGTTCAAACGATTTTTCAATAAGAGACATCCTGTCGTTGACATATTTCTTAAAATCTTCTTGGATGCTGTTCAGAGTTGCTGTAATATTTCCATCATCAGTACCCTCGGATGAATTGGCATGGCCGCCATTCCGTTCAGCTTTAACTTCGTCTCGTTGTTCACGTAGTTTAGAAAAAATTTCTTGAATCTTATCTTTTAATTTGCCATTTTTCAGTTTCAATGAATGGACTGTTTCTTTTACCATTTTGGTCAAGGTTTCAGCAATTTTGAGTCTAAAAAGCTAGTCAAGAGTGAAGAGCTTCGAACTAAGCGTCCTACCTGTTGCGCACACATGCGCAGCTACAAGGACTTAGATAAAAGGACTAAGATGCTACTTCTAAAGAAATGTAATTACTGCCACGTCGGACTCGCTTTAGGAACTAAATTACAAGGTGTAAATGTTGAATTCGGCCACCATTATAAATGACCATGCTTGTGACGTTCTCGACTGAACCTTGTGGTAATTCTGTAAGTTCCGTCGTTCTCACTTCGTGTTCAAATTCGTAGGGCCCTAAAAATTCGATGAAATGGCTCTTAGCAGAAATGATACCATGATCTTTTCTAGTAGACAATCTGCTTTTGTGCCTCTCAAATGCCGAGGTTTCTCCAATTCTGTACAAGCTTACGACGAAATTGACATATTCCCGAGATCACCAAGGTCGCCGCATGCATAATTCTCTGAAAGACCGCTGGTCATGAGACTTGTGCGCGCGCATTAAGGCCGGCGACTTACGGGGCAGTATACGCGCCGATCCTCCCTTTTCACTTTTCAGACCTTTTAAGCTTGTTATGAACTATGTCCGTACCTTTTTTGACACTTTCAGTGTCATCATTATTGCCTTTTATCCGAAATATCTACTAGGTAGAGTTACTCTCTTGTCAATTAACTTCAATTTTTTTGTGCACACTAAACAGTTAAATCTTGCGTGTTTCAACATTAAACACTAAAAATAACCGCCAAACAACACTAAACACTAAACCTCATCCAGAGCCTCAGTGAAATGTCGCATGACAAAAAGGCTTTGGTTACAGTCTCTTAACTCCTTCATTTGTATTTCGATATTTGAAGCCCAAGCTACCAGAGCCTTCCTCTCTACCACGGGCGAAATATGGGGATTTGATGGAAATGGACGTGCGCCTTCTACACCTAAAAATCTGAAACCTAACCTGTCCTCGCTTCTGAGTTGGTTCCTTTTCGTCGTATGAGTTTTCTGAGCTGATTTAGGGCCGTTGAGCTCAGTTTTAGCCCATCTACTTTACCCTTAACACAGATCTCCGCCATTTCAGAACAGGCTAACAAAGGCCGGACACCCCAGCACCATCAAGTTTCCGGGGGGAAGGGGTGTGGGGAGGGGTCGTGGTATGCTGCTTTACTCTATTCTTTTTTCAATTTTTTTACGAGATAGCAATATACCTTAAACTCTTTAGTGAGCGATAAACCACACTTTTTTAGTTTACCGGTTAATAAACCATGCACGATGTTGGGAGGACTCGAGAAGTGCGCCTTGTGGTTTACAAACTTTTCGAGTTTCGAAATCTTTGGCGAGGTGTGTAGAATTTATGACCACAGGACAAAATGTCTGCCCATTTTATAAGTTAAACTCTCGAACGCGGGGATTATCATTCCACTTATATTTAATTTTCTTGAATTTTGGCTATCAGTTTTCGAAAAGAAACCTATTGCAAGAGACGAGAGTCGCATCAATCAATCCCATGAGGAGTGCGCAAAAGAGGAAAGCGAAAGAAAAGAATGCGGTTTAGTTTCCTTTTACATGACTTTCACTTAAAAGTTTGTTCTTTAAAAATCAAGGACTATGGAACATGAAGAAATCAGATTTTGAATCGTTTCGCGCGGCTATTTTGTTGCTCCGCTTTTCGGCTGCATTTTTTGTCGTGTTCTAGGAAGGCATACCTTCAACTATTTTTTGCGGTCTGTTGTGCAAATGTAGTAAAGTGGCGTAAAAAGGAAGTGTCGTATTATGATGCGAAACCCTCAACGAAAAACACCCCCTGATACTTAAGTACCAATTGTCATGATTCTCATTACTACACACGCAGGGGTAAAAGAGGCGACTAACTCAAGACTTCACCTTTACAAAATCGACTGGGAGAGCGGAATAGGAAACCCAGTAGCAGGGATATACCCACGAGGAAGAAACACAACATTACGAGAGTTGTGTTACTGCTGTCCGTTGAAGCAGACAATCGAAATGCGCTACTGAATCACAGCTGTTCAATTTCTCATGAAGCAAAGACATAACTCACGCAAAGACCCGTCAGGTCACTGTCCACCAGTTTTCATACCAATCCGTGGAGACTGCCGTGAGCCCCGAGTTAAACAGCGGACTTTGCAGAATACGACTTCCTTACCAGACTTATTCGCCAACCGCGTCCAGTTTGAATTTATTGCGGTCAACATACTCAAAAGTAAAATACATTAACCTGCGAAAGAGATGCTGCAATTTCATAGGCACACTGGTTCTCGCAGTTATTGCAATTTCTATATGGAGATATTTGAAGGACAGGTCACAGTAAGCGCGCTTTGAACGCTTAAATCTGTATGCGTAACGTCTATCCCCTATACCTTTATCATCCTGTACCACACCCCAGGACCACACACTACTATCGGAAGGCGCTTTAACGCCTTGAATTCCTGCTTATACATCCGAAAGAAACTAAAAAATGTAAGGGGCACGTTTTGCAAATAAATTATGAAGAAAACTCAACTGGCGCGGTTTTAAAAAGGTTAGGGATAGAGTGGCGGGGAAAATCGTTACACCGAAGTCCTATCCTAAAAGATTCCACTAAGTTTACATTCATTAGAGCTGTTTCAAACAGAGTCAACTGATTCTCGTTCAGATCCACAAAATATTCCACTTTAACTTTCTCGATAAGAGAAACTATACGAGGGTTTACCAGTTATTACCTGACAAGGTCATAAAATAGTATTACATTGAGAATTTAGAGTCTTGAAAGACAAGTTTCCTCTCTCGAAACGTATTTTTCAAAACAGTTCAAATGGATTGCATTCTACTGCAAACACTGAAAAGCTTTCCACAAATTATGCATTCAAATCAATCAGTGATAGCACAAAAGAAGTGACCAGAACCACACCAGTTCGTCTTACGTTAATCCCAACGACCTTTCGAGCTATGCTCCCCTCCTGTTGAGGACTGTTAAACGTACAGAGCACTGTCCTGGCTTTTTACTTATTAATTAATACATACCTCGTCCAAAAATATCGAGCTCTCTTGGACCTGCCGTGGGAGATTCAGGTTCTCCTCGATTTTCTCCAGAGTGTTCAGGCTCTCTTAGATCTGCTACAACTGTCTGATCTGGCTGATCAGGCCCCCTCTCACCTGAAAGAATCAAAATTTTTTGAGATTTCTGCATAAAGAAAGCGATGAAATCAATGAACCACAACGGTGTCACAACGGTTTCATTCGCTCCGACGAAGGGCTAACGCTTGAAACGTCAGCTCTTGTAATCGTTACGGTGGCCAATTTACTATTTCAACTTTGTTGATATATCCAAATTATTTCGTTACTCCCACCGACGCAGCCCCAAACAGTTTCTTTCGAAACTATCAGCCTTTACTCACAACGGTTTCAGTTTGGAACCTCCCTCCCACCCGATTTGGACCCCCCTCCCCCATGAACACCCGCCGGTTCAAATCAGCTTTGATTTTGGACAAGGAATTCCTCAATAGTCATGAGTTATCAAAGCAAACAGATTCTTCTTGGAAGTATTTCCATTTAATGACGGTCGTCTTTATGGCTTGTCATTAGAAAAACAAATATGTTTTTGTTCGCAAACTATAGTGCTCGATCGACTATTACCATACCTAAACAATAATCTAACAACAATTAAAAAAACAATCCCCTTCTTAATAAAATGTTCAATAAAACAAAACATCAATAAGATTAACATTTCGCCTTGTGCCCCGCGCGTAATGGGTTGCTCGTGGTTTTTTTTTTGGAGTCTACATTCTAATTAGCAGTCGCTCTGAAAACGGTTCCAAGAAGCCATTTTCAAATCAAAGAACCAAATGCTCGCGCATTTTGCTTTAGTCGTGAGCAACCCGCGAGGAGTCACTTCCAGTTACCAGGTCGTGCGTGAGTGCAATGGCAAACAGACTTAAAAACCAAGTATTCGTTGAATTTGATTCTATCACCTTGTACTTTCCATATTTCCCACCAATATTGTCAAAACGTTTTATTCCAGCAGACTTGAAACTCACGAAAGCGCATCTGAGCTAAATTTGCATTGGCGCTTTG
Source organism: Stylophora pistillata (assembly GCF_964205215.1). Lineage (NCBI taxonomy): Eukaryota > Metazoa > Cnidaria > Anthozoa > Scleractinia > Pocilloporidae > Stylophora > Stylophora pistillata. Next base: position 43,315,973 of record NC_142522.1, read on the forward strand.
GTACAAGTTTACATTTCGATAGCTATAGATGGTTGGTACCTTCTGGTAAAAGAAAATCATTCGCGTTAGGTTTGCAAAGCGCGGCGATACGCGACAGGACACTGACAGTAATAACTCTACTTCTGCTATCTGTTGTGAATTATAATATAAACTTTGCTGCCCGCTAGTGTTTTATATCACTCGCATATCAATTTGTGAAACCACCACTAAATTAGGCAAAAGTTTGTTTTCATCAATCATAATTATCTAAGAATTCTGTGTCCACAATCAGAGAGCCTTGAATAGGAGTTTGCAAACAAAAGAATTACATGATGGAGAGAAAACTAAAAACATAAGTTTTACTGGGATGGGGGAGGGGGGGGTGTGGACGGGTCTAAATCAGCTAAAGGGGTCCATTACCGCTACCGGAGTTCGACTTAGGGTCATAGTGGAAACAACTGGAAAACCAAACACCAAGCAATGTAAATGGTGGGGTTTTCCCCAAGGAAACCCACCCATTTAAGGCATAATAGATTAAATGGATGAGCTACCTCTAAGACAGCCCCCTTAAACTCTTCCAACACATATCCCACTCGTTGCCCTCGCATGACTGGTATAAATGCCAATTTAAGGCGTTTTCTCAAGTAAACCTAAAAAAGAGGGGGTTTTGTCAATTCAGAAAGGATGTACTGAACATTGATTTGAAAACATTGCGACAACAAAATATAAACGCAAGATCACGCATTGCACTGAAAGGAGTATGGGCTCAGACCTGAGTCAGAGGATAACATTATGTGAATAAGAATAAATGCATGCAATATCATGAATTGCAATGAAGTAAGTATGGGCCAGACTTAAGTACGAGAAAATACCTGTATCAAGGATGACTGCACTTCATTGCCATAGGTGGTTCGTGCTTACTAATACTATTTCTGTATCAGCCCTGTAGCTTTGTTTCAATGCATTCTGATTATGTATCGTTAATTACACTTTACTTAATAGTATTGGAAGAACTCCTTAAGGGAAAACTATAGTAAATAATCGACAAAGGTGGGCCTGGAAAATGTTCTGAGTCAATTCAATCTCTGAGTTACAATGGAAAATATCAGGAATGGTTGACTAAATGAAAAAAGAAACTGTTACAAAAGTTGACTATTGCATGTTTTGCACACTCAACAAAATCACTAGTAACTTGAGGACCGTTAAGTTAGTCAAGTATTTGGGCCTTAATTTGGTGGAAATAGTTAAAATTTCTGGAATTAGCATCCTGAATTTTGTCTCGTATAGATTGTGCTAAAGTGGCTGGACAGATTTTGGAAAGTTCAGAGCGCCAAAGTAGAATTTTTTCGTTGAGGTCGTGACATTTTTGGCACATAGCTCCGATGGTGATTCTTATGTTATGTGAAAAAGAGATTTGGGCACATTGAGAAGAACGTGCATGGAATAGGAAAATGACTTGGTGACCGTTTCTAAGAACACCTTCGCGACGTAGAAAGAAATAACAAAGACGTACCCAAACTAGTTACTTTAATCACCCTTGTTATTCTAAGCAGCATATGGCAGTTTGTAGCCTTTCCTTACGTCTAAGCAGTTAAAAAAAAACCACAAAAACTCTGAACAAAAATGTATCTTACAAGTCGACCCTCTTAATCCCCACAGTATTAACAAACACTTTGTATTCAACTAATTCATTCTTGTTTTTCTCGTCACCATGTTCTCACCGATTGCGTAGCTTCATTTTCTGCTTACAAACACAAGCAAACAACCAAAAAATTCCTCCATTCACTCTTAAAAAAGGCTAAAGCTCAAAACATCAGCTTTGAAACTCTTTACGGTGGCCAATTCACATTATCAACTCAAATAATAAAACCAAATTGTCTCGTTATACTCCCCCACTGCAAAGCACCACAGTTTCTTTAGAAACTTATTCCCTTTACTGTTTGTATATTCACTGATCAGAGGGTTTGTTTCAGGGCAGGTACAAGATTTTGCATTAATTTTTTATGGTTTCTACATATTTTGTCTTTGTTAATGATGATCAATCATTTTCTTCTTTGTGGAGAAGTGCAACAACAAAGGAAAGCAGACGATCAAATTATAACAGAATAATACATGCCCAAATGGCCTGTACATCTAATGAAGTTCACTCTCCTCTTTGTAATCAAATTTTGCATTTTTAGTGTTGTTGGAGCATAAATTGCCTGTTGGCACCATTACCTCCACCTGTTTTGCCAGTGGATCCTTGCACACAACACCTAAATATACCGCAACAAACCTCTGAAAATGCAAAAAAAAAAAGAAAGGTGATTGAGGATGTTAAAACTAACTTAAAAGTAAATTTAAATCTGCCAATGGATGTGAGTTTCCTAGCTTCATCCGAGAACCATACAGTTGAGGGCTAAGAACTTTTATTTTGTTTGTTTAAAGAGTCTTTATTTTGTCTCAGCAATGAATTTGTAAAAAAGTAACATGAAAAATGAAAACAAAAACAAAAAAAACAAGCTTACACACAGTAACATAGATCTTTGGCCTACAGCCTTAGAGTGGACCTGCAGATATTATTTTGCACTTGTCCAATGAAGAATAGAGTTTAATCCTTGCAAAGAGGGATAGGAACTTTGAATTAGTGGATTAGAACTTCTTACACTAAACAGTTCAAAATGTAGGTGACAACATAACTTAAATCACAGAGCTCAACTGCTATCAAGAATAACACTACTCAAAAAAGAACTGCAATGTTGTTGACTGTAAAAGCAAGAGATTATATTTTTGGCTCTGCATCAGTCTGTTAAGTTATGCAACTCTTCATTTAAGGTTTTTTTGATAAAATTCAAATTATTATGAGAGAAAAAGATGTTTGTATCATCAGCAAAAGGATTGAAGTCTTAAACCTTTGAGACAACACACATATCATTAACTTGAAGGTAAATTAGAAAGAGCAGGAGACCAAGAATGGAGCCCTGAGGGACACTACACATGTTATTTGAATAAAATGAATTAAATCCATTAAACTGGATGAAAAGTTGTCTATTATCTGAATAGTCTTTAAGCCAGTTAAATGCAACACCACAAATAGTTTTTCTTTTTTTTCTTTGTTCTTTTTGTTCACTCCTTTTTATTTTACTTGGGTGAAAAATTTTCCACTCAGGTCACTGGAGTATATTGATGTTTTTGGACTCTTAGCCTATTAGAGATGACCATGGTTAAGTTACTTATAAATGCATGTCCAGGATAAAGAATCACAAAAGTCATTATACTAACAAAATGCATAAAAAATTAATGATTTTCAAATTTTCTGCAAACTTGCTAGACTAAATACTTTTTCATCCCCTCAGTAAAAATAACACTTTAACAAGGTCACAGTTGTCCCTCAAATAATAGGGCACTTTCTTATCTGAGACATTACATTTATCTAACTGGATGTGGTTGTGGTGCATCAGTTTGTCAGGTTCACTTATTTTACCTTGATACAAACAAATCAATTTGATTCATAATTATATGACTTGTGATCAGCCTCTGGCATTATTATTAGTTTAATGTTCAGAAAAGTAAAAAAGGAAAAACACACATTCATAGAAGACAGCACATAGCATGATGCTATACCATCACTTTAAGATTTTGGGAGAAGAGCAAACAAAACCCAAAATTTGCGAGATTTTTCCTTTAGCTACAGAGCTCATACCACATCACCAAACAAAACATTTTTTACACATAAGTCACCTCTTTTCTAACACAATTTCACCATATTTTCCTGAATGCTAGCTATGTAACCTTTTATCACCCTCAGAGAGTAATCTCAAGGCCAATTAAGCCATTTCAGAACTTAGTTGTAAGAGTTGCAGCCAAATTATGTCTTAATCTTTGATGAGACTTGTGAAGGGGAACACAAGTTCAGAGTAACCTTACATGAGGTTACTGGAAACAAAATAGGGTGCCCATCAAAAAAATCTCCCTCTACCAGCAACTTAAAAAGAAACTGTGAAAAACTATACCTCACTGTAAGGCTTATAAAGTATACAGGGCTCAACACTAACGGTTGCCAACTAGCCACAGACTAGCAGAAATTCAGTTTTGGCAAGTGTCAGGTTTTCAATTTCCAATATCCAATTTGGCTGGTAAACAAACTGAAATTGTTGTAACATCTAAGATGTCACGACTAGTCACTTTGCTAGTAAATTGAAAATTTAGCGTCACGCCCTCATATAGCAAAGGTTTTGACAGTTTTTGTTTTGGTGGACATGTGCAAGCCTATATAGAGACAAAACTGACATTGTTTAACTGTCAAATTGCCAGCCTTAGCCTTACTAGGAAAATCCAAACAAACTGGATCATATCAATCAGCAGATGGTAGTGACGAGATTAGGTAAAAAAATCCATCCTCATTCTTCAACTCACTGACAGATTACAAGCCAACCCTAGCTACTGTTGTGACCGATCCCGTCGGTAAATTATAACAATTGCCATGGATTATATGTCAAACCACAACGTTTTTAATTCTGCTTGCACGATACCTGATTTCTTATACAACCAGGCCTTTCAAGTCTCCCAAAGGGGGAAGAGTCTGGGTCCTGATAAACTACAGCTACCTTACCCTATCCGTTCAACTAAGACCTGCAAATGAATATATACATACGTGTACACACACACACATATATATATATATATAGGAAGTCTGTGTTTTGCTTTTTCCGTATCACAGTGCTCAATACATAAAAGTAGAGCACAATATATGTTGAGTTAGAAAAATACAATGTCTTGGCTTTAATCCCTACAAGCTTGTTTCATGATTGCTCACTCATCTGGGGATTTACAAGAATATTCGTAACCATCATTGATATACTATAAAACTTTGCATAAGTGGCGTGGTAATGAGTTGAAGTGCTTAATGTGCAGTAATGCTTTGTTTCTGTAGCAGCACAAGGACACAAGTTCATTAAGTTTATTGAGTGATGATAATTCAGGTAAGCAGATGACGAGTAGGTTTTTTTTTAGGTAGAGGTTGCATCTTTTACCTGCACTGTTGTTGGGTGATCTTGATGAAAGGATGCATCATGAAATAAAGTGGTCAATGTAACTTTCTTTAAGAGTCCAGATATGTTTGCTGAGTTTGGTAGAGTTTCTGTGTTTTACGTGTCGCAATGATGCAATATGGTTTCTGTATCTAGTTTTACAGTCATTTTCGGTGAGTCTGATGTATGTTTCAGTAGGATTGTTATCCTTACATGTGATGGTGGCTGTATGCCTTAAGTTAACTTAAGAAGTCAGGGCTTCCTCATCCTGACCTAGTACAAATATATTGCTCATTAATTAGATCTATTATTGAATATGCATCACCTGTGTAGGCAGCTCTGCCTGACTATCTATTGGATTTCATTGAAGCTGTTCAGAGGAGGGTATTGAGGATTATCTTCCCAGATAATGGTTATAGGAAATCCTTAGCTTTGTCTGCCCTCCCTACCCCAAGTCAGCACTGCGATCTTGCCTGCATCAGGTTTGTTAAAGACCTTACTAATACTGAACCTTTAGGGTCTATTTGCATGGAGGAAATAGTTCCTTATGGTTACAATCTTTGCTCAGGGGATAGCCTCCTTGTAGAGAGACCCAGAGTTAGGACATATAGATTTCCAGCTTTCTGTACCAATAGATTTTTCCCCCTAAGGGCCAACCCTTAAAGGGAATATTTCTGATAACTTTTTGAATACAAAGAAATTGTTGTGTATGTTGTTGAAATATTATTCATTAAATGTCCTTTATATTATTTATACATGAGAAATTGTTGAAATTTTATCAGTGTTATTTATATCAATTGTTATCTCATGTGTAATTTTCTGACCCACGCTGTAATTCAGCTCTGCCTGCAAGTGTTGATTAAACATATCTAGCATATAGATACATACAGATGATCAGATGATACCTTACATACGAATTTTGTAACCACAAATCAAACATGCTGAAGAACAAAAGAACTTGTGAATTGGCAATTCATTTCAATGACTGTAAACACGAAATTTCTCAAATCAATTCCATTATTATTGAACAAATTAGGTCTTTTGAAAATGCCACACACCTTGAACGATTATTACTCACAAGGGAGGCCTATTGGACCGCGCAGTTATTTACCCTTAATCCTCATGGTCTCAACAAACAGCGGGAATCTAGATCCAAACACCGCATTCATTACTACAATTGAGCAGCTGCCATTTTCCCAATATTACACATTTCAATGTATTTCATTCCATTATCACTAATAATTAAGTTAGATTCTTCTTTTTACCTTTTTATTGTTCTACTTATCTCAGTTTGTAATTTAGACCTTTATTGTACTACGTTACCTCAATATTTCTGAATTGTATATAAGCCGCTCACAATCATTGTAAACTGCTTTTTAGTTTTTAGTTTTTAACTTTTAACCTGAGGAAGGCTGAACGGCCAAAACGTCGCCCATTAAACTAGTCCAGAACAGTTAAGAGTTGGTCTCTTTGTTGCGTCGACCTTACTGTACACTTAACTATAATTATATATATATATATAATTTATTTCAAACATATGCAGATGCACAATAATGAATATGCCAGTAATGACCAAACAATAACTGCATGCTTCTAACAGTATTTTGCTACATCTTCCCTTTGTTACAATTAAGTTATCGATCCTAAGACAATGTTCAGCCTGATCAGGACATATTAAAGTCTTTAAAATGTCAAGAGCTGATAATAAGACAAGAGACTAAAACATGGTGTGAGGCTTTTTTGCATATCCCTGTTGGTTCCTGAGAAAATCTATTTCAAAGTTGTGCAATAGAAAATACTTTGATTGTTGTTGCACCAGGAAGTCAAATATTTCGAATTTTATTAAAGCCCCATACTGTTCTATGCATTAATATCTGACAAATATTCTGGCTAAGTTTCATCAAAATTCGATAAAAATACACACCCTTTGAGTGTTTAAGTAGAGGTAACTCAGGTAATAACAAACATCTATTTTTGGTCTCCAAGGAAATTCACAGGTTTTTGCACCTTACTTAAGCATGTCAATGCAGTCAATGCAAGGCAACATTGAACTCCCTAACATTAGTCTAATGACGAACAGAAGAGGAGAGAGGAGAGAAGTATAAAAGAAGAAGAGGAGAGAGTAAAAAATCATACTTTTTCACCTCATAAGAATATTCCACCTTTTAATGAAGTCCAAAATAAGTCATCGGGAAGAGCAAAGAGTAGGGTCAGAGTTTTTTGCTTCCTCAAACAGAAGAAGGGCCATTGTAATGGGCCAATGTTGACACTGACCTTTCATTTCAAATTACCTTGCATTGACCCTTTTCTTTGTTCTCATGCAAAAAAGAGTTTGTTTCTTTGCTGAGCAAATATTGCAACAAAGATATTAAGTTGGTTTTTTCATCTTTTAAAATAGGTAAATAAAATATCTTTTGTGTGAAAGACCCAATTTCCTGTGGGCTCCATTAGAGTGTGGTTTATGAGTTTTATGTGCAGGCTGTAATTTACTGGGAGAAACCTCTCAGCATTTTCCCACATGTATGTGTGAGTACTTGGTTAGTGATAGGTCCTCTCACATTTTCAGACATCTACAATGCTGCAGTCTATGTTCTGATGAGTGTTTTAGCATCTTAGATCATGCTTCCACAACTCTCCAACTTAAAATCAAAGAAGTCATTCATATTCAATGGGAGCAATCTACACTTGATCATCAACTGTATCACGTCAGTCTAAACCTTTCCTTGTAATAGCCCTCATCGCATTTACGCCCACTGTGCGAGAGCTCAGCCGACTTTGAAGTTTCGAAACGAGGTTATCGGGTCACACAGGTAAAACTTTCAAGTAAAATCAAAGTAAACGGCTATGTTTGGAGGCATTTTTATTCATTTTCTTAAGGATACAGCATGTTCTCGTCATGGTTAAACATTGTATTGCGTACAGGTGCAACAGTCTATTCAGTGAATTGGCAACTGACGAGATCCACAAGATTAGGATCGAAAACACGGTCTTGCCAAACACGTTCAACTATAAAACTGGAGGCGAACAAAACGCAACAAAAAACCTCTCAAATAAAGAACTTATAAATGACCAGATTAATTTACTGGCAAAAGGGCTTAAATTCATTCCAACACCCACTACAAAACAAAAACAGATCAGACAACAACTATTGTATGACTTTGATCAGTTTGCAAAGGAGAATGCGTCTGATTTACATATTCCGAGGGGAGGACAAAAAACCCATCCCTGCCATGTCAAATCTACATGGATACCACCAATACAAAAATCAGTAGCCCTTGAAAGCTAGTTAGAAGAGGTTAAAAGTGACCTTTCAGTAATAGAAATTACAAAGCCAAAAGATAATTTGCTTCCGGCCGAATGCAAGGCGCTGAGGGCCTTGAAACGTGACTCTGAGTTAAACCTCAAAAAGGCCAACAAAGGAACAACAACCGTAGCCATGAACAAACGCGACACAATTTTGCCTTTCCTTTGCAAAATGACAGCCATTCTTTCAATCTTTCTTTCGTGATGCCAGGACAATTACCACTAAGGATTTTAACCTTTTCCTCGGCAGAAATTAAACGCAGATTCCAGAGTTATGGTCAGACATGGAGTGTTTCTGGTGTTTCTCCAGAAACGTTGACCCGATAGCCTCGTCCTGAAACTGTAACTCCGCGGACCCTTTGCATTGCAGACACAAATGCGATAAGGGCTATTGCATATGTTGTTTCTATTGTTGTTTTGTCCCATGGCATTTTGTTATACACTTTAAATTTAACTTTGTACTTGGTAAAAATTATAACTGAAAATGACAGAAGAACTTTCAAAACATGTCTTTTATAAAAGTCATATATTTTCTTCAATTTCTAGGAAAATAAATATATTCATTAAAAGAAGGGTTAGTTACTCCAATAATCAAACACTAGGCCATTACAAGTTTTGACATGTACACACTAAGAAGCTCTAGAAACAACCTCCTATATTTTATGAAGTCCCCACCTTGGGATGGTATGTTATTACTACGATTATTGTAATCAAATAACAGGTACCAAATTATAACTGTACAGAATTTTTAGTGAAAATAAGGCAAATCATTCACCAATCACATTTAAAGAATGAAAATGAACAATTAAAAATCTAGCTGTCTGATTACAGATGTCCAATTATAACCCTACAGAATTATTAGCGAAAAATAAGGCAGTTCATTCACTTAAATAGCATTTGAGGAATCAAAATGAATGACTAAAAATCTCAGAACTAAAAAAGGAAAAAGGACTTTATGAACCAACAAACACTTTGACAAAATTAATATTTGAGTCTCATCAAAAAAGTCAAAAATAAGATTATGAACTTAGGATTCCTATCACATGACAGTTGATGAGGGCTAAGAATTTAACATTTGTGAATATATGAGAATCATGTATGTGAACAGCAGTAAAAGAAATAAGTATGAGAGCAATCTTCACAGTAATGAACACCACTTAATTAAGCAGTAGTGAAAATAGGGCCTGAAACAAAAATTCAGGCATGCATGGGATTCGTACCCATGACCTTTGCAGTACTGGTGCAGTGCTCTAACAACTAAGCTAACAAGTCAACTGGAATCTGATTTCATATTGATTCTTTATAAACCTGCTAAGTGATGAGTCAATGCTTGTTAGCTCACTGAGAGAGAGAGAGGGAGAGAGAAAGGGGCGAGAGAGGGAGGGAGAGAGGGAGGTAGAGCACTGCAACGGCATAGCAGAGGTCATACATTTCAATCCCGTAAAGGCCTGAGTTTTTTTTCGGGCCTTATTTTCACTACTGCATAAGTAGTTCGATGATCATCTATCTTAATCTACTAATTGTAACCAAAGGACAGCTCTTCACATTAATTTGATATTGCGTGCAACCGATAAATGTTCGATTCCTCTTTTTTTTTACTGAGTATTGAGGGCTAGAGGCTACAAAAAGTCCAACCCCTCGTCCTTGTTGTGGTAGCCTGAAACAGGTATGTAAGGGACTGCTATGCAGGGTGAAGTATGGTGGGGGGCTTATTCCCCCCGGGCTGCTTTGGTAGCCACGAAGGCCTGCTCAGAACCCTGAAACCCCTGGCCAATGGGGCTCTGGTGAAGCTTGGTGGGCTAATCACCCACTAAGTGGATTAAACTGATTACAGAAACCATAGGAAGCAGGCACAAAATCACATCTGTCTTGGGTCAGGAGAACGTCTCCTCAGAGACCAGTTTGATGCATTTTGGTAAAAGCAGAAAGGAAGCTATGAGGCCAATCCCCCTCCTTACACCCCAGACAACAACATTGTTCGGTAACTGGAATGTCAGGATTTTGTACAAGGCCGGAAAGGCTGCAGAAATTGCTAATGAAATGACCACTTACAAGCTGGCAATATTAGGCCTTTGTGAGACCAGGTGGACTGAGTTGGGCTGCACAAGGCTGTCAACAGGAAAGACTGTACTTTACTCTGGCCACAATCATGCCAATGCTCTGCACACAGAGGGGTTGGCTTTATGCTGACCACACAAGCAGCAAAGTCACTCATGGGCTGGAACCCGGTGTCATCCAGGATCATCATGGCCAGTTTCCACACCAAGATTGGTAAAGTCACCTTCATCTAGTGCTACGCACCTACAAATGAAGCTGATGATGATGCAAAGGCTGACTTCTATGAAAGGCTACAACGTGTCATAGATGGCGTAGCCAATAAAGATCTGATACTGTTGCTGGGAGATATCAGCGCAAAGGTGGGGAGCGATAACACAAGTTTTGAGACAGTAATGGGAAAGCATGGTGTTGGGAAAATGAATGAAAATGGAGAGCTGTTTGCTGACTTTTGTTCCTTTAACAAGCTAGTGATTGGGGGCAGTGTTTTCCCACACAAAGAGGTACATAAGGCAACTTCAATTTCTCCTGATAACAACACCGCGAACCAGATTGACCACATCTGCATAGCATCAAAGTCCAAAAGGTCTTTATTAGATGTCAGAGTAAAGAGAGGGGAGGATGTGGCCTCTGACCACCACCTTCTTGTGGGCAAATGCTGACTGAAGCTGAAAAACCATCCCACTAGCTCACAGAGGACAAGCCACAAGTATGACATCGAGATGCTGAAGGAGGAGAAGACAAAAAACAGGTTCAAGCTCACCAAGCACTAGCAAGTCTACAGGAGAATGAGCAGCATCCAGGGGTAGAAGAGAGCCAAACGATAGTCAACAAGGAATGGCAGAGTATGAAAGATATCTGGAGGAAGACATGTGAGGAAACACTGGGAAGTAAGACTAAACATCACAAGGCTTATGTCAGCACAGCTACTATGGAAAAGATAGAGGCTAGGAAGAAGGAAAAGGATGTGTCAAACCCAAGCAAAACAAGAGCTCAGAAAGCAGAAGCCCTGATCAGATACTCTAAAGTCAACAGAGAGGTTAAGCAAAGCATTAGGAAAGACCGAAGGAACTTTGTGGATGGCCTTGCAACACAAGCATAGGAAGCAGCAGGGAAAGGTGATGTGAAAGAGCTTTATTCCATAACAAAAACACTGGCAGGTGCCAGAAAGACCACAGACAGACCTGTTAGAGCTGAAAGCGGGGAGGTGCTCACTGATCAAGAAGAGCAGCGAAAAAGGTGGGCAGAACACTTCAGGAAGCTGCTCAATAGACCTCCGCCTAGTGAGATGCCTGATATAGAACCAGCCCACACACTGTTACAGGTCAATGAGAACAGGCCTGGCAAAGTAGAGATCAAGAGAGCCATCAAATGCTTAAAGAATGCAAAAGTGGTAGGACCTGACAACATACCACCAGAAGCCATCAAGACAGACTTAAGTACCTTGACAAAGATGCTTTACAAGCTGTTTGGGAAGATCTGGGAGACACATGAGGTACCAGATGACTAAAAAGGCTACCTGATCAAATTACTAAAGAAGGGAGACCTAAGGAATGCAAGAACTGGAGAGGCATCATGCTGCTATCAACTGCCAGAAAAGTGCTGCGCAAAATAATCTTGGAGAGACTGAAGGTGGTAGTGAACAAATGACTGAGGGACAAGCAAGCTGGATTTCGGAAGGAAAGGTCGCGCACTGATCATATTGCCACCTTGAGGATCATCTTGGAGCAGTCGCTTGAGTGGAACTCTCCCATCTGCACGACCTTTGTTGATTTTGAGAAGGCCTTTGACAGTGTTGATAGAGACCTGTTGTGGAAGTTCTTACATCATTACGGCATCCCCGAGAAGTACATTACCCTTATACAGAAGACCTATGACAACTGCAGCTGCAGGGTAATTCACAACAAAGTCCTTTCTGAATTGGTTGAGATGCTCACAGGAGTACGCCAGGGCTGTTTGTTATCGCCCTTTCTGTTCCTGCTGTTCATCGACTGGATAATGCAACAGACAACAGAGAAACAACGAGATAGCATACAGTGGACCCTCATGACTCAGCTAGAAGATCTAGACTTCAAGGATGACGTTGCCTTACTCTCACACAATCACCCGGGCATGCAATCCGAACCGAACGCGGATGGCTAAGATCTCAGTAAAGGCAGGCCTTTGAATCAGCAAATCTAAGACAAAGGGCATGAGAATTAACACCATCCAGTAATGCAGACAGGCTTGAATTGGAGAGGGAAGACATCGAGGAAGTGGAGGACTTTGTCTACCTTGGCAGTAACATATTCAGCAAAGATGGCAGGTCTGATTGAGACATACAAGTGAGGGTTGGGAAGGTAAGAACTGCTCTCACAACTCTACGTCCTGAATGGAATTCTAAAACAATCTCCACAAAGATCAAACTACAGATATTTAACACCAACCTGAAATCCGTCCTCCTGTATGGGTCAGAGACATGGAGGGTAACAAAAGTAACCTCCAACAAACTGCAGTCCTTTGTCAATAAATGCTTATGGTCTGTTATGGATGTACACTGGCCTAAGGTCATAATGAACAAAGATTTGTGGGCAAGAACTGATCAGGAACTAATTGACATCCAGATTAGAAGGTGCAAATGGGGTTGGATAGGGCACACCCTCAGAAAACCAAACAGCAATGTTACCAGGCATGCACTGAGGTGGAACCCACAGGGGAAGAGAAAACAAGGCCTTCCTAAAAACAACTGGAGGAGAACCGTAGACAAGGAGGCAGGCTACACCTGGAATACAGCCTTATCACGCAGCATCATCTTGGATTCGGTGCCGCACCAAATCGAGGCTAGACGGGCATTCTGTTTTGTGTGTTTGGCATATTTCTATTCAATTCACTATGACTGAGAGAGAAGCTTCTGTTATGTGGTCAAAATCTCTTAAGAATATTCCTTATTTTGATTCAACTTTCGTCGAGAAATGGCACGAGAAAGATGGAAAGGTCCCAAAGAATGTAATAACCCGTGGTTACAGCAATTTCTGAGAAGGCTGCATCTTTGATATCAACAAGTTGTTCTGAGGTTGTTGTCCATGCCTCAAGTCTAGATGAAGATGGAAATACTTTATTTGAACAGTTGCGTGATTCACGCTATTCATACCATTTTTACAGATATTATTTTGTTCTTATCTTTCATTTATGCCTGGATTCATTTAATCAAAAACTTCCAACGAAGTAAAAAAGTAACGAAATGAGGCTCTAGAAACCATGACTCATAGCGTGTCCACGTTGTCACACATCCACATTTGCACCTTTCCTTTCAGTGAAAACACTAGACACAGGAATTGTCAAGAGAGCTTGAAGCTACAGGTCACAGTGGAAAAATGAAGAGCCATGGAGGTTGCAGGTATTTATTTGACCATCTGATTTAAACCTCACTTTACGTACTAATAATAAACAATATTAGGGAAAAATTTTTGTGTTTTAGTTTCGGGCAGTTTTTAGTATTTTTCTGTCATGTAGTTCAAGTTTGTTGTAATTCAAGTTTTATTTTCAATTATAACGCAAATAAACAAGGGCCAGAGAATCTCATTTAATATATATTACAAAATCCTAGTTAATAAAAACACACAAAACATTGCCATGTGCGTTTGACAGCTTGAGCCAAAAGTAAAATGAAAACTATAAAGTAAAAGACTAATAGATTCCTTAATTGACTAGTGTTCTAGATACAAAAAAAGTAGGTATTTCACAAAATGTGTAGCGGCTGTGTTTTAAATCGAAAGCAAAAAGTCGGTCGCTAGTAACACATGCGTCTAACAAATTGCCAGTGACGGCTCGATTCTTATCTCAAAATCTAGCCCTTCATCTTGCTTTATAGTGGCAATCCATTTCAATCTCAATAAAGAATTTGAAGGTAAGTTGAAAAAAGATCAATTCTCACTACTCTGATTTCTCGTCGTTTGTACAGAAGTTAACAGAGCAGTGATCGTGGGCCATGCCTACTTGTCATATATCATCTACATCTACTTTATTACTCTTCAACACTATTACACATCAAGAAGAGAAACTGTAAACACTAGTGTACCAAACGCTATTACACATCAAGAAGAGATACTGTAAACACTAGTGTAACAAACTTTGTGCCCGTCCAGCCTCGATTTGGTGCCTCACGCAATCCAATATGGCGCTGCGTGATTAAGGTGTATGAAATAGAGAAGCTAGACCGGGATAGAAGGAGATGGCGTGAGGTTTCCTTAGACGTATGCGCCACAGGGAGTGAAAAGGGATAAGAGAGACTACAATTGATGCTTACTGATATTTCACTGATTGAAATTCCTAATTGACTTGAATCTGTTGTCTTGACTACTGTTATCATCTGGAAACATGGACTGACGATCAATGCTTCAAAGTATTTAAAACTATTACTAGTTACAAAGTGTGCGGCAGTCTACTGTTCAAGGGGTGAAATGGGAAACAGACCTGTTCGCTCTTGTTTGACTTATTCAATTTAGTTTGATTGGTTCAGTTTTAAACTCATGTAAAAATGCTGCTCTGAACTCATATTTTACTGATCGCTCCAACAGAGTTAAACTGGGACCAGTAGTGAGCTCCTGGGAGAGGGTGTCAAGGGGATGCCCTCAGGGATCTGCATTTGGGCTGTTATTATGGAACATTTTTCAGAATGATCTAACTTATGACATTAATACAAACCTTAATATGTATGCAGATGACCACCAGTTTTATGATATGAGCAGTAATCTAGCTGATGTTCATGCTAATCTGACAGTAAGTGCTGAAGTAGCTTCCAACTGGTACAGTTCCAACTTCCTTAAAGGAAACTTCGACAAGTATCGAACCTTAACACTTGGTAATAAATGTGATCATAGTATGAGAATTGTTATTGGAGACGTAGAAGTTAAATCAACTGCCTGCCTGAAATTGCTTGGAGTATCAATAGACAATGATCTCCGATTTGCTGAACATATTACTACAATCTGTAAGAAAAGCAGCCAACGTGTAGGAGTCTTAATGAGACTCAGAAACTTAATACCTACTAGCACCAAGTTGCAATTGTTTAAAGCTGCCATTCTTCCTTATTTAACTTACTCTCATCTTGTTTGGCACTTCTGTCGTGCTAGTGACAGCAGAAAACTCGAACGCATACAGGAAAGGGCACTTAGAGCCATCTATTGCGACAAAACGTCAAGTTATAACACACTATTGGGTATGGCTAATCTATGTACTTTACATAACAGAAGGTTACAGGACATGGCTACTCTCATGTACAAGGTCAAGAATAATATATGTCCTAAGTATATTGCTGACCTATTTCGGAGGTCTGATACGAAATATGCCCTACGTAGCAAAGAATTTGTTATTCCTAGATTTAATACAGCAACATATGGTAAGCACTCTATCAGATATACTGGACCTAAGTTATGGAATATTGTACCTAAGAACATTAGAGATCTGCCAACATTATCATCTTTCAAGATAAATATCCGTAAGATTGATCTAAATACTTTACTGACCGATAATTACTGTACCAACTGTATTTTATGCAGTACTTAATGTAAAAAAGTTTTTAATGTAAATTTTATCTTATACATATTGTAAATATTTTAGCATGTTAACCAATCTTAGTATTTTTAGCTCAATTAGCATTTTAACTTTAATTAATATATGGATTTAGTCATTTTTAATTTATTTTGTAGTGTCCCCATTTAGTGGTTATGTACTGCTATTTTAGTCTGACACTTAAATAAAGGTATTCATTCATTCATTCATTCTCGATGTTGGTAGCTAACAGAACTCAAACGCAATTTGCCGGTTCCGTTGCCAGAACCGGATACTAAGTATCATACTATAACCTCACCTTCTACGGGATGCGATCTTCCTGTATCCTTGTTACCTAAATTTCTCAAGCTTTCAAAAAAAGGGCTCATGATTCTCCTTGGTTGGAAACTACGGATTCCATTTGCTTCGAATTCCGGAGAAACGCGACTTACTCAAGCTATATATTCCGCTGGGCGGAAACAAAATGCACCAGTAGTTCTAACGAGAATTCCCATTGGGCAAGACAGGGATGAAAAACGTCTGCGTACGCCAGAGACCAGCGGTACGAAACGCGGGCCCAGACGCGCGCTTCTATAAACTTAATAAATTTTGCGGTAAATGAACAGCCGTTACAAAAGTTGAAAAAACAAGGAAGCCGTTGAAAAGATAAGGGTTTAATTCTCATTTTTTAAAAGAAGAAAATAATTTAAAAAAACTTAGAGGGTGTGCAAATTGTACAAAAATTGTTCTCGCGCCGAAAAACGGTCTTTTGTGCGAAGTTTCAATACGGTTGCGAACTGGCTCAATTTGCGGAAACGTTTACGGTGTCGTGTTGGCTTTTTCTGATCACTTTTTCGTCCGTTCATGCAAAATGTTGGTTCGTCGGTAAGACAAGGAGCAGTAAAGAAGCTTTTTACGGCAATTCTAAGCCCCTGCCACTTGGTTTGGCAAGAGCTGTGAACTTGCCTGAAGAAACTCCAATTTGTTTACATCATCGTCGAACGATTGAAAAGCAAGATAATCGCTGCTCATCGCCGTTTTCCGACCGACATTCCAATTAATTAAACTTAATTCCTGTAGGCCTTTTCGAAATTTTATTCATACAGGGAAGGAAGAAAGCGAGAAAGGGAGCAAGTGGTGTAACGCCTGTGAAATAAAATTTTACTTAAGCGCCGAAGGAGACTGAGGTATGGCGATAACAGATGGATTTCGTTGTGGACTATGTTGACTCAAAGTCATGCATTTGGTTTTGTTTTGATTTAAATCTAGGAAAGTGGCTCTTTAGGATTGGAAAAATTATGAAAAAAGAAGCCATTTATTTTTTAACCAAAGTTAAATATCTCTCATTGCAAAACGAATTACTGTTAATTTTACATTGGTAAACTTCCACTATTTTAATTAAGCTAATATTGGAGAGAGGGATTTTTTTTCTCATTAATATCTTGCAATAGTTCCATTTGGCAAGAGTACCATATAACCCCATACATTAATTATGCCTTCAGACTAGTAGACTTCGTCTTTAAAGTTTTGTCATGAAAGACAAAGAAGTGGAATGCATAATTAATGTATGGGATTATATGGTACTCTTTCCGTTCCATCATTTACTGTGTTGTCAAAATAGCTTAGTTAAGTTTTCATAACATTAAATTATTTTGGAATTTACTTTTGTGTCTGTTATTATCACCATTAAAATTCAAGACAGATACCAGTAATTTTGATCAATCATTTACCTTAAACCAATTGTCAATCAAAACCAACTCAGACCAACTCATCCTTAACTCCCACCCTCCATTATATCAATCAAAATATTCAGTTCAAAATTTTTTTTGACTTAAAAGAACTTTTTTTTGGCTCCCTATACCTAACCTCCTCTATTCCTTTTACCACGTACTTTTAATACTAACCAACATGTTACTCATCTCCCTCATTCCTTTTCCTCTGATTATGAATATCTCGTCTTATTTCATTCTAACCTTCTTAAAAAAAAAAAACAAATAAGCAAAAAGCGCTTTCCAATTTTCTAGAGACTAATGATTCCCTTATGGAGTCTTTTACAATGAAAATCTTTCATTTTCCTTTTTTCCTTTTCTTGTTTATCTTTTTGTCTTTTTATGTTATATTTCTTCATTTTCATTTTTATTTCCAGTGTAACTATATTAAGTTAAGAAAAATTTGACCCATTATCTGCAGTTCAAAGGAATACCTTGTAGATATGTAAGAAAAGAAAATAAAAGTGTGAAAGTGTGGACCCTCTATGCAAGTACCCAATTGAACTACTGATAGTTTTTATTTTAATGCCGCCTTATGACTGACATAACTGCCTGTCAATTTGTAGGTCCCTCAGAGCAAATTCTCTTTTGAAAAACTAACATTTTATTTCATCATTTCACACTTTCAACACTTGCCACCCTTACGCTTCCTTTCCCCTTATTAACCCACTATTTTTGTGGAGATTTGGGAACCCTTTCATTTGGGATTCCATATTTTCACACAATCAATCAATCAATCAAGTTTATCGTCTATACATGAGGCAGGGTTACCCAGATTGCCCAAGCCAGAGGCTCATGTATGAAATGTAAGACAGCAACCCACCCATCCCACCCCAGGGGAGAACATCAACCATGCAGTGATCTCGTGCGTGGGAAATTAACATCTCCTACCCCTAACCCTGCAGGAGACAGGGCCTATGGTTTATTCGTCATTATCATCATCATCATCATCATAGTTTATTTAATAAAGCAGGTTGAGGGATAGGCAAGACATTACGTCCTGATGTGGACCTGCATCAACTAAACTATCAATTAATAAATACCTAATTAGTGAATAGACCGAAAATGGTATGTAAATAATGACAATTAAAGGAAATAAATATTAATAACAATACGGAGTAAATGTTAAAAGTATTTAAAGTCAACAGATTTGTAGGAAACGCTGCAGGAAGCTTTAGCAAAACTAATAGATCTCAGAATTTTCTTATTTTCCCTGAGTTTTCTCTTGAAGGAAGTTAAGTTTGAACTGTTCTTTATGTCTTCGGGAAGGAGGTTCCAGGATAGTGCAGCTCTGTGCTTAAACGAAGATCTTCCCATTTCTGTTCTTGGTCTATAAACCTTAACTTTTAGGGATTTTCTTAAGTCGTAAGGAGTCTCGGATTTCACTATTAAGTCATTTAGAGGCTCGATGCTATTTCCATGATAGATATTGTACGTAATAACTAAAAGTCTCCTGATGTAAAATGAAACAATAGAGTTCCAGTGTGGAGCGTTCATGATGTCATCACTGTGGATGCTATGGGGTAGGTTGTAAATAATTCTAGTAGCTCTTAAATGAATTCGATCAATATCATCCGTCAAGGTTGAAGAACAAGACCCCCAGACTACAATGCCATACAAAACGCTAGGGATAATAGTTTTATAATATTATCCAAGAAGACTAGAATGTCTATCCATTTCTTGATATTATAGAAAGGTAGCAAATTCTCCTCTGTTATTTTTAAGACCATGAGTTTTGGTCTGGCTGGGGCTCAAACCCTCGACCTCCCGCACAACACAATCCAGCGCTCTAACCATGTAATGCCACAAAGGTTGCTATATAAATCTATTGCATTTTTGTGAAAAAGTTTTTCTTTCTTAAAAAAGAAAAACAAAACAGCCAAAATCCAACCACATCAACATGGCAATGTCACTTTTTGGCTCTTTCTGAGCACTATTTTACAGTCAACAGTTATTGGCAGAACAGGAAGTAACTCATGCACACTTATAGCCCTTTTGTTTAGCAAATTGTTTTATTCATCCAGTGTGGATATTTCTGTAATAAGCAGTCCACTGAGTCAGGCATGGGTGCACCAGATAATTGTTCAAGGAATCTTACTAGGCAACAGGATCTATGATTCAATCACACAAAACTCCTCAAAACCTTTGGTGTGCTACAACCTCAGCAGGGCCCTAAAGTACTGAACAATGTCATCGACCATACCACTATTGGTCCTGAACTTGCTGCCAGCATTAATCCTCAAGCAATCCCGGCTTCTGTTTTCATTTGAGTTCCAACACCATTGTACCATAGTTAATCGAGGGGAAACCCCTCGATTAACTATGATTGTACTTATTCCAACTTTCCCGTGAATTTTTCTTTTTAATAGAACTTCAAGAAGGCGTTCGACACCGTCGACCATACCATCCTAAAAGACAAATTGTCCGATGTAGGTGTGTCTGGTGTGTTCTTCGAGTGGATCGCAAGCTACCTTCATGAAAGATCCCAATATGTTACTGTTAACGGTGTACGATCAAAGCTACAACAAATTGATATCGGTGTTCCACAAGGTTCTTTACTGGGTCCCAGACTCTTCACAATATATGTCAACGATTTACCGAACTCGTCCGAAACTGGGTGCATTCATATGTTTGCAGACGACACCACAATTTATTACCTTGGGAAAGGAGTCGAAGAAATCATTGATGCGTTAAATTTAATATTAAACGACTTCAAAGTGTGGTGCTGTAAAAATCACCTGACTGTTCACACTGGTAAGACCGTGGCAATGTTAATTTCCAGTCAAGTCTTTGTCGGACCAATGAGACCCCTAATGTTCGGAAACTCTCACATTTACTTCACCACCAAATCTACTTGCTTGGGTGTTGAAATTGATTATAAACTGAACTGGAAACCGCAAGTTAAAGCCCTGCACTACAAGTTTGGAGGAAAGCTAAAATTCCTTAAAAAGCTCAAAGCCCTACCATCAGGTGTACTAGAAGAAATATATTTTAAAGGGATTGTCCCAAGCATCACATACTGCATTGCTATTTGGGGGTCCTGTTCACCATCTACATTTAATGAATTGGAACATTTACACTTGAAAGCAGCCAAACTAATCCATAAACTGCCCAGCGAAACTCCTGACTCTGACGTCCTTGACCTAGTTAAATGGAAATCATTAGGCTATATTTACAAACGTAGACTCGCTTCTATAATGTATCAAGTACATTATAATAGTTTACCTGATCAACTTACTGCCCTTTTCACAAAACGCAACATTGATAGTAATTATAATCTAAGGCGTATTAATGACTTTCCGCATGTACGGTGTAACAGTGACCTTGGTAGAAATAGTGCAAGGTACAGAGGGCCCATTGTATGGAATTTGCTGCCTAAAGCCATCAAGGATGCTTCCTCTCTACAGCTTTTTAAACAAAAACTTAGACAGGCCTCAAGGACATTAGATCGCATTCAATTCGAAAAGGAGGCCTGTGTGATAACATCAAAGCAAACGGATTTTTTATACTTTTAAGTCCTTGAAATTTCTTTACTTTTTCCTTAGAATTGTCCATATATTTAAGTAGTTCCTTTTTAGTTCCTGGCAGGTCCACACCAGCCTTTGGGTTGCCACAAACCGACCTGCCTTAACAAAAATTATATGTATGTATATGTATGTATGTATGTATCCACGAGAACAATGGGTTTCATGTGGCTTTTGCTGAGTGGCAGCATTCATAGGAGCTGCTCTCATACCATATGGAGATAACTAATTTCCAGTACACTCTTCGGACTGTAACGAATGTTAAGTTCCAGTGAGAGCGATATGCATGGGGTAACGCGATATTTTACAGTGTTTTTGCGATTTGTTCATGTAACACCGTGTAGGATGGGTGTGCTTTCGCTTCGCCTTGATAAAAATATAAGTTCCATTTTTCTTCGAGATTCATATTTATTACCAAAGCACGGTATTATTTACCTTCTATCAATTTGAATCTTAGCTTATTATCTAAAATGGAGGTAAATTATGCTCAAAGAAATTAGCTTGCAATGTGTTTCCTCACCGAGTACTGAAAGTTGGCGCTTGAGCAAGCAAATAAACATTTCCCAAACGTAATACGTTCAACATGTCGACGAGTTCAGTTTACAGAAGTTATTTTCAAAGGACATCCTTACATTCCAGTCTGAAAGGCAAAATATGTCCACGAATACACAGTTTAAAGTACGCCGACATTTCGCTGATCTGACGATCGCACCACTCGCCAACGATAACATCAACATGCTCACGCCACGCATGCACAGAGGTTTTTCAGCCCTGTCATTGGACAAAATTCTTAGTGCTTGGCCAACAGGAGCAATCATCACTCACTGCTTCTCTTTCCGCTTAGGTCTAAGAGGAGAGTGGAAGCAGCTTTCGTTAACAGGAACTGGCTGGAACCGAGTACCGATTGGTAAGTAATTAACGAAGTAACTAATACTTAGTCCAGTCAGATGTTTGACGAAAAAAATTTTAGTGGTATTAGCTTTCATATACGCTCAAATATATATGTATTAGTTGAGAAGTATGTATGTGAAAAAGTCATCCTCCAAGATGTACCCCTGAATGAACCGCTTTTCATTCAGGGGCACATCTGAATGAAAAGCGGTTCATTCAGGGGCACAGTTCCCGTCAATGGCAACTGTGGATTCGCCACAGTTGCCATTGATGGGAAAAAACTTAGATATTTCAGAACTCACTTCGTGATCTGTGCTTAAAGAGAGACGAAGACTTGGAACTAAAGCATGATAGCGAGAACATTGAGTTGCAGATGATGCATGGAATAAACAACTGTCGGTTCACTTCTGTTTCCACTACTTTAGGATGTCGAGAACATGATTACGTAATAAGAGTGTGACGCTGTTAATATTTACATAGCATTGATTACAGGCCGAGAGTAGTTTGTGTACACGTGTTTTTCGAGTCGAAGGAGCGAGGAATGGAAGTTTTGTATCGATAATAATTAGCCTTGAGCTTGAAATAAAGTTTGTATCAAGACATCTAGTCAGACAATTAAAGCAATTCACTAAACAAGTGGCACCTCCGACAGGACAAGACGAAGTGAGAGTGCTCGAACAAGAGCAAGAATTAGAAAATCAAACGAGACTTACCTGTAAGTTGAAGTTTGATTGGAATTCTATGAGTCACCTACTGCGACAAGGGATCACATGAGATTGCAACACGCATGCGCACATCAGTTTTGAAAGCACGAATGAATGTCATATAATGGGGAAACCAAGTTGTCTCCATTGTTGTGACTGGATGTGTAATGTAGCAGGGTGTGGATAAAGTAACACCCAGTAGGGAGGGGTAATATAGCCCAGGGTGGGCATGTGATCCCTTGTCGCAGTAGGTGACTCAGAATTCCAATCAAACTTCAACTTACAGGTAAGTCTTGTTTAATTTTCTAATTCTATTTTGTCACCACTGCTACAGGGATCCCATGAGACTTTAAAGCCCAGACATTCACATGAGAAGAGTAAATGATAGAACAAAATATGAATTTAATCATAAACATAGGGAAAGTCCTACATACATGTTCATTTCCCAATAGGAACAAAGCAAACACAGGTAGGCAAAATAGCAAAGTGTTTAAACCATTACAACCCTCAAGTCACCCTCACTACGGGGGGGGGGGGGATAGCAAAGTCCAACTCTAGTTAGTCAATTGTGAGTACAGATGTAGTGAAACCACCAGCCTTTTGACAAGGTTTATTGTAGAAGCGATCAAATGTCCTTTCTGAAGACCAGCCAGCAGTGTCTAAAATTTCCTTCACTGGTACAGATACATTTTTAGCTTTCGATGCTGCTGCTGCTCTTGTACTGTGAGGCATAAAGGTGGTGACATCACTACCAGCCTCTGCCATTACAGAACGAATCCACCTTGATATGGTATCTCAACAAGCACGGTGATGTGGCTTTGCGTGGCTAATTAAGAGCTTTGTCTCAGTACCTCTCAAACACTTGGTCCTCTGCAGATATTCTTTCAGGTGGGTAAATACACAGAGAGATTGGTCTGCAGGGAAGGCTTGTAAAAGCACTGATGGTACTTTGTATCCCGGTTGGCTTTGTTTTATGTGCTCTGGGAGAGCAAACTCAAAAAAGCTGTCCCCTTCTTTCATGAACTGGATGTCTAGCATATGGGGGCTCTGCCCTCGTTGTGCTGAAACAAGTGCAATTAGCATCGCTAACTTCAGAGTCAACGTTTTCAGACTAGATTGATTTGGCTTTGACAACGATGACAAATAAGAAAGGACTGGGCTAAGATCCTATGTAGTGTGATAACATGGGGCAGGTGGGTTGTTCTTGAAGATGCCTTTCATGAGGCGGGAAAGAATGGGGTGGCTTCCTAGGTTGACATTGTCAGTGGGAAGAATAATAGCTGACAGAGCACTTCTTGCTTTGGTTATGGTAGTGTACGATAAGCCTTGTTCATGCAAGCTGACTAGGAAATCCAGCACTGTATTTAAAGGTGGGCTGTATGAATTAACTTCCCATTTAGAGCAAAAGTCATGCCATTGCTAGATATATGGGGCATATTGTTTTTGGGTACCCGTTGACCAAGACTGCAGAATGATACGTATGATGCACGATCCTCGCAGTAGGTAGCACTATTTATGCAATAGCGAAAATCAGACCTGAAAAAAATCAGGCCTGTACGGGATTCGAACCACTGACCTCTGCAATACTAGTGCAGCGCTCTACCAATTGAGCTAACAAGCCAACTGGGATCAGGCCGTTAAGTTGATTCGTAATAAACCAGTGAAAGTGATAAATCAGATACAATGAATATATGAAGTTCATATATTTTTGAACTGTGGTATTAGATACGTATGATGCACGATCCTCTCAGTAGATAGCGCTACTGCAGGATGATGCTGGTAGCTTTGCTTGAAATATCTCTCTGTTGGAAGGACTCCCTGATACTTTGCAAGCCATTAATTGCAACCGTCTGCTGAGAGGATGAGTTGCATTGCTGTGGGACAGGAACAGAAGATTGTCGGTCTGGGGAAGTGTTAAGGGGTTGTCGATCAGAAGGTGCAAGAGGAGTGTAAACTAAGGTTGAGTTGTCCATATTGGCACAATGAGGATTCCTGTTGATTGATCCTGCTCTATCTTCTGTAGGCAGGTAGCAAGGAGGCTAAAGGGTGGGAAAGCATAAAAGTAATAAGGTTTCCAATTCATGAGAAAAGCGTTAATAAACTGTGCCCCAGGGTCAGGTCTCCATGAAAACTATTGAGGGACCTTAAAGTTAAGTCTAGAGGCAAACAGGTCAATGTTAAACTTGCCCCACCGTTCCTGTATAGCATTAAAAACCTCCTGGGACAAGGGCCATTCAGTAGACTCTTTGAGTGCCCTGGATTCCTTGTCAGCTTGAATATTTTCAGACCCGGAGATATGGGTGGCACTAAGCCAGATGTTGTGGTTTAGACACCAGTCCCATATAACGGTTGCTATTTCAGTGCATGGTATTGATTTAATACCTCCCATTGCATTTATGTATGCTAGAGCAGTGGTGTTATCGGTCTGAACGAGAAATGTGTTTCTCACTGAAAGCACCTCAAAGGGATTTTAGACCCAATAAAACGGCTTTCAATTCAAGAAAGTTTATGTGGTATCTTTGTTCCTCTAGACTCCAAAATCCCCCTGTGGAGGTTTCTCCACAGACGGCTCCCCAACCCAATTTTGAGGCATCAGTAGCTAGAGTGAGGTCAGGGTTGCCATGGTGAATGGGTTTAGATGTAGTTAGGACATTATCTATCCACCATGCCAATTCGGTCTTAGACTGGGCAGACAAGGTCATAGTGCTGTCAAAGTTCCCTTTGTTGGCACGGAGTGCACAAATTTTGTCAAGCTCCAAATGCCTATAGTGCATTTCAGCAAATTCCACAGCAGGAAAGCGAGAAACAAGGAAGCCTATGACCTGTGCGACACTGCGTATAGTAGCTGTTTTTTGGAGCAGCAAGTTTTGACAAGCAGATCTGACCTTCATGGCTTTGGCATCTGTGAGGTTTACTGTCATAGTGCTACTGTCCAGTACAAAACCCAAAAAATCTATTTTTTGCTGGGGTTGGAGCACAGACTTCACCGGGTGGATAGTGAAGCCAAGGTTAGTAAACAAACAAACAGTATCTGCTATATTTCTATGACATGCATCGAAACTCTGACCAACAAGTAAGGAGTCATCAATATGTCCCATACATGTATGGCCAATCGAACGTTATCGGGCATAGACTGGTTTGAGGATTTTAGTAAAAATCCTGGGGGCAGATGATAGACCGTTAGGTAAGCATGTAGACTGATAGTATTTCCCTTTCCATTGAAACATGAGGAGCTTTCTGTCTTCCTCTGCTATGGGAATGGAATAATAGGCATCCTTGAGATCTACAGATGCCATAAAACATCCAGGTCGGATGAGCATGAGGGCAGTATGAAATGTGTCCATTTTGAAATGGTGGTAATCGACAAACTTATTAAGTGGTTTCAGATTGAGGATCATCCGGAAAGCACCATCCTTTTTAGGACGAATGAAGATATTTGAGGTAAAACCATCAGGTACACAGTTGGTAACCTGAAGAACTTCTTTGCTAACAAGCTTAGCAATTTCTGCGTCAATAATCATGATTTCAGGAACTGAGAAATTGATTTTATTAGGTTGAACTGTCTGTGTTGGGTACTCCGCCTCAAACGCTATATGGTGATGCTTTATGGCATCCAAGATAACTGGGTCATTAGTTAATGATTCCCAAAAGGGCAGATGGTGTCTCACTTGCCCTGCTCTAAAATGTTCAATCCGTTTGTGCAAGTCGTTTAAATTAATACTTGTAGTGGGAACTGTTTCACTTACCTGGTCATTAGAGGCAGAAAATCCTATCAGAGAAGAGACTGTGCACCGTTACAAGGTATCGCGCTGATGAATGTAAGAGCAAATTAAGATGTCAGATCTGTGATCGCAAACATCACACGTCCATTTGTCACAAGCAAGAAAACAATGCTAATGCACTCCTCGTCGCCACAGGGATTCCAAGCGGAAACAGAGTTGTTGTGGTTGAAGTAGAAGGGATAAAATGTCGCGCTTTGTTGAACACGGGAACAGGGAGTTCATATGCATAGGCAGCCCTTTGGACCGCATTTTAAGCATTGGTCAAAAGAAAGAAGTCCGAAAAATAGAGCTGTTGCTTGGAGCGTCGACAAGGGAAGTAGAGCTGGCCACTATCACCATTTCTGATGTAAGCCGAAAATTTTCAATGCCTATGGAAGTCACTAAAGTGGATAAAGGAGAGCTGCTTTTCCTAGAAAACCAAAAATATCAAGAAGTGATTGCAAGAAACCCACACTACAACAACAACAACAACAACAACTACAACAACAACAACTTTATTTACCCTTATTCTTGGAAAGGTTAAATTAACATCAAATCAAAATTAAAATTAAGAGTGTATTTGCTTCCTTAAAAAACGAGAACGTTAACAAGGCTAGGAAGCCAAATTACATAGAATGAATTACAATATTAAGGTCGGGACACACACACTTACATATAGACACATACACACAGAATTAAACTAAAAATAATTATGAATAAACGAAATTTACACAGAACACAAAACAGAATTGAAGAACTAAACGAAAAATTCGACTAAAAGACGCAGACGATGAAAACGGCCATCTTGACAACTCGTGACCCACCACTCAGCCCAAGTATTAATATACATATAGCAGGACATGAGCCACAGATTAGGAGGTACTAACCTTTCAAGGACGTTTGTTCAATGCAACACAACTATTTTATTCGACACTTGTCGGGAGTTGTAATGAACGATGTGGACACAAAAAGTCGCTTACCAGTCCACATAATACTTGGAGCCGGTGACTACGCTAAAGTGAAAACAGAGAGTGTACCGAAGATTGGTGAGCCTGGTTAGCCTGTGGCTGAGTTGACGAAATTTGGCTGGATTGTCATAGCTCCAGGAAAAGAGCCTCTAGACGTAACAAACGTTCTGTTGACTCAAACATCACATGTGGACTACGAGGAACTTTGTCGTCTGGATGTACTTGGCTTATCGGACACACCCCCTAACGACCAGGGCAGCGTGTATGCCGAATTTAAGGAGCAACTTGTACGACATAAGGAGGGCTGGTATGAGACTGGTTTACCTTGGCGAGGAAATCATCCTGTGTTACCAAACAATAGGGACGGAGGGCTACGACGATTAGCAAGTCTAAACAAGAAGCTTGAGCGTCAGGAATCAACAAATCAATATGCAGAGATAATTGAAGATCAGAAGAAAGAAGGAGTTGTCGAGAGAGCAGACGAGTCATCTGTCAATGGCAGATAGTTCTACATACCACACAAACCTGTCGTGAGAGCCACAGCAGAATCAACAAAACTGCGAATTGTGTACGACGACTCAGCAAGAGCCTCCAGCGGCTCTCCGTCGCTAAACGACTGTTTGCATACTGGCCCGCCCCTGCAGAATAAACTCTGGAGCGTGCTAGTTAGAGAGCGCTTTAATCCTGTGGCCATTACTGGCGATTTACAGGAAGCATTTCTACAAGTGAGAGTAAGAGAGACTGACCACGACGCAATGCGCTTTTACTGGCGCCGGGACGAACAATCCCCATTGGAGACCTTGCGATTTACCAGAGCACTATTTGGACTTGCGCCATCTCTCTTTTTGCTTGGGGGAGTGATCGAGATGCACCTTAACAATTGGGAGGAGAGAGAGCCGGAACTGGTAGCCAAGATTCGCAAAGAACTGTACGTTGACGACTTAATCTCGGGATCAACTACAGTATGCAAGACTTGAAAACTAAAAGATAAGACCACGACAATCTTCCAAGACGCTTGTTTCAACCTCCATAAATGGCACTCAAACGTCCCCTAGCTGGAATTAGAGCAGTCTTCTAAAGAAGAAGGAGAACCAACCTACGCCAAACAGCAGTTAGGAGTCCCACAAGGAACATTTTCTAGTATTCTTGGGCTCCCGTGGAACAAAGAAAAAGACTCTCTTAGCATCACAGTCCCACCAGAGAAAGCAACGCTGACTAAGAGAGGTATCTTAGCTAAGCTAGCTAAGATATCTGATCCCCTGGGACTTGTCTCGTCCGAGCCACTTAGTGGCAAACTCATATACCGTGCAGTTTGTGATATGAAGGGAGCCTGGGACGCAGACCTATCACGTGACCTTGCCAAGCTGTGGGTTAAGTGGGAAAGCAGACTACCAGAACGTTTTACCATACCAAGATCGCTAGCTGTTCATAGAGAGGAAATCGAGCAAATCGATCTACATTCGTTTGGAGACGCGTGCGCGAATGGAGTCGCAGCCTGTGTTTATGCAGCCATTCAACAAGCATCCGGAACAAACCGGGGCCTAATTGCAGCCAGATCGAGATTGTCCAAAAAGGTCTGACCATCCCGCGGTTGGAACTGGTCGCTGGTCACATGGCTGTGAACACTGTTGACAATGTGAGAGACGCTCTGGATGGGCTTCCTGTAAGAAGTATACACTGCTGGGTGGACAGTTCAGTGGCTTTGATAATATAAATTGGCCACCGTAAAGAGTTTCTGACATTTCAAGCGTTAGCTCTTCGTCAGAACGAAAGGCTAGCGCTCCAGACGTCAGATTAGAAACTCTCTATGAACTCAGTTGATAATATCAAATAATCTACGCGTACTCCCCCCAACCGACTTAGAACCTAAGTTTCGTTAGAAACTTACCTCCTGTATTTATTTCATAGTGACTCGACTTCGTATTTTTTATTAAAATTTACACTTTATTAATAGAATTAATTTAAAAAAAATTTGCTTTTATTTCTGCTCATTTGT
Organism: Stylophora pistillata; assembly: GCF_964205215.1. Lineage (NCBI taxonomy): Eukaryota > Metazoa > Cnidaria > Anthozoa > Scleractinia > Pocilloporidae > Stylophora > Stylophora pistillata. The sequence continues at coordinate 43,345,461 of NC_142522.1, forward strand.
TCCTTCAAACTTACGGCAACTCCGGAGCCTGTCGATCTCCCTCGAGCTTTGACTCATTTGCAGTCGATTTGCATTCGACGTATCCACGAGTGACCGGTCATAATTCATCAGTGTGCGTGAGGGAGTGGGGGGGGGGGGGGGGGAGGGGGATTGTGGTTGCGTCAGGAGAAAATCTATCTGATTCCTTCAATCAACGCTCTGTTCATCGGTAATTATACTTTGCATGACTCCCCCTCCCATGTAGTATACACGAAAACAATTATTTGTCCAAGTATCGGTGAAAGATGATTAAACTTGAAGGAAATACACTACCCGCTCTATTTCTCTAACTTTACAAAAGTGTTTCAATCCAATTTAATTTTAACTCTTTTGGTATAGGAAAACCCTGAAATCAACAATCAGAGGGAAGATGGCGTTTGTGACAAAACAGACCTCAAGTATTGTCCACGTTGCAATTAATTTGATCAGCTTCCTTGTTATTTGCACCAGAGCAGATGTAACAAGTGAGTGTGCCAACGTCGCTACGTGTATTGGAACCTATGCTGACATTTACAATTCCTTAGCATCAGATGAGAGCAGTTTCAACATCGAATCCGCCTTATATCCGGCCAATGAGCCTTCCTCAGTTCTTGTCTTCGTCAACCTATGTGGTCAGAATGGATCAGATAAAGCTTGCGACAATTCCACGCCTGGTGTAAAGAAGTACACATGGAGTTTAAGAAGCCTGTATGCCGCTTTTCCTCCACTTTTCCTTGAGATCTCATCTCTCTTCTCGATACTGGTGACTCCACGGACGAAACATCTAAACATTACAATTCCACCCTTTTGCTGCAATGTTTCAGAAGAAGACAGGGAAAAAATGATTAAAAATGTACTGGCTTCGGTAAGTATCTCTATTAGTTATTTCACATATACAGGACGAAATGCTGCGTATTACCAGCCACGAAGTAATTTTTTTCACAAGTATTCGACAATTTTTTTTTCTGTGAGTAGAGGTTCAATTATAATAAGTAGCTAAAACTAAAATTTTTACAGCCTTGGTTAGTTTTTTTTATGCTTTTTCAGTTGTTTGTGTTCACTCAGGGTTTGTCAAAACTTGATCAAATATTTTCCTTTCTCTGCTCAAGGGTAATGCTAACGTTTCTTCGAATTGTCTTGAAGTATTTTCGTGAATTAGCAGTAATCATCATTATTTTAACATTTCGGAGTTTCATTTCTTTGGCATTTCACCGCGTCGGATTGCCAAAGGGTAGCTTTTTAGGCGTGTTAGGAAATCCCGTCAAATTTCCATGAATGAAATTCCTTTGTCGACCCTCGTGGAAATCTTTATTTTTCAGCTTCTTGAGTCAGTTCGCACGAGTGATATAATTGGCCATTAACATACAGTATCGATGATGTCAGTAGCAAGCCTCTAGTCAACGTATACCAGACGGAAAGAGGGGAAGGGTAATTGGAACGAGGGGGCCTCGGACCGTCGGAGTATTAGGCTAACGGACCTCCGAGCTTTCAAATAACATAACATTTCTGCCTATGGCAAAACAAGTGGTACTTTACAACGTCTGATTTACTGAGTGGTAAAGGCCAGAAATAAAGATCAGAAATGATGACTTCCGCTCAGGTTGTCGAAACCGCCGTCTATTTCCATTACTGCTTGAGTAGAATACTTCTTATATCACCGAAGACGGTTCTTTACTCTACATGCTCCACTCTTATAATCACATCTGATGTATAATTCTTTTGCAGCTTCAAGACCTCGCTGTTCTTCCAGGCTTGCGAGATCCACGGTTGAATTTTGCAGAATCTGTCATAGAAGGGCATATCCTAGACATGAAGGCTTCAGGACGTTCTTATACAAGGGTAGTTTTGTGGTTTTCTCTCCTGTGTCCCTTGATGTTTGGTCCATTTTTATATTTTTGGGTCTTACAATGCATGAAAGATGACACTCAAAGTAAATCACTCTTAGATAGCGATGAAAATCGTTGTAGGATAGATTATATTTGTTGTAAAAAGGAAAAACCACTAATACGTTCAGTCACTGTATTTTGTTCTTTTCTGTTGCTGATAGAGGTTATATTTGTCTTAGTTTGCGAGCGAACATCCATCGAGATTTCAAAAAGAGGAAATATGTCGCGAGACTTTATTGTGCTCGTTGTGTTTATACCAGAATGGTTAATAATATGCTCCTCTAATTGCCTTTGTTTCAAAGATTTGGATATTAGTTCATTTTGTAGCAGATTAATGCTCATCGTGTGCACAAGCCTGGTTAGTTACCATTTGAGCTGGGTTGCAATAGGTATCATGATTAATCCAGCTTGGGGCGTGTCTATTTTGTTGGGATTCTCCTTTTTTTTCATTACCTTATTTTTCGTTATCAGTGAAATAGCCCACGCAAGTTACTCCTGCCTTTCCACCTTTTCCGCATTTACACCTGGCTTCCTCGGTCTCTGCTTTATTTTCGTTCCTCCAGTATTAGTTGGACAGTCATTTTATGGTCGGGAAACTGCAGATGATATTCTTAAAACAGCGTTTTTGTCTGTTATCGGTGCTGTGTCGTGGCTGTCCTTCAAATCTCGCAAAGTTTCCTCTAATAGTTCACAGTGCATTGAAGCTGCGAATAAGGCAGCAGATGCAGCGAAGGAACTGGCCGCAAAAATAACCGAACTTCAGCCTGATGGGACTGGAATTCATTCTGCAATTGTGGCAGCAACTACAGCTGCATGCAACTCAGCTAGTGCAGCTGCGGCCGCGGCTACCGCGGTGGCTGCTGCATTGGCTGAGACTGGTAGGAACGAAAACACCACCCCCAATGGAAATGAACTAGGCGAGGAAGGACTTCCCCTTCGAAGCAATAGAAGACCAAGTCCCCAATAACTGATTCGATGTTGGTCTGCCTCCCTGTTTCCTCTTCTTTGCTCCTGCCTTTCGTGCATGCTCTCGAAAAGTGTTCTTTCTCACCCCAAGCCTAGGTTTTAATGGTGAGGGCCTAATAGTTTATGTAAGAGTACTAAGCGTTTGCTCTTAAAAATACTCTGCCTTATATTTAGGATAGATAATGATATTACGCTAGTTTTAGCTAGACTGCGTGGCGAGTCGCTCCTTGGGGCTTATGTGTCCTTATTCTTCTTTGACTTTAGTTTGCTAGCTCCTAGAGAGTGTTAGTTCTTGTTTCTTAGTTTATGATATTATATCGATTTCCTGTGATGTATTAGGTAGACACCCCGTAGATTTTAATTGGACTTCATAGAAATAAAAGAATGCAAGCAAAGATATTTTATTACCTTGGCAATCGAACATTCGAACCTCCACTATTTTCTCGTTGAGTATGTCGATCTCGATCATTCCTTGCTAAGAAAAAATTCTCATTTCTCTTTTACGGCCAGTTTTCTTCAACATCCCGCATTTTCTTCTGCTTTTAAAGTGGCCGTAGGGAAAGGGTTCGATTATATCTGTTATCGGTAGCGTTTGAACTGGTAAGAAGGAAAACCTCTTCTAACTACATAACAGACAGCATATCCAGGTTACCTTTAAAGAATCAAGAAATGTATTTTGAATTCATCTCTAAATGAGCAAGGGTTTCTTAAAACTTTTGACGATAAAAATCAACGGTAAAACATGACGTTTCGACCGTGCTTCGGTCATTGTCAAGTGAATGGAATGAAATACAGTAAATGTATATATATATATATATACACGTACGAAATATAAAAAAGTTTTTGCAGGTGTAAACAAACAAAACTACAAAGAAATTGCTAGTAAAAAGCTAATTAAAAACCTTAGCACGAATTGAATCAGACTGTACTTTGAGAGCAGGTCTTAACTTGTGAATAAAAAACATCTCATAGACGAGACAGTCAAATGTTCGTGCACTTCATTAAGGTGCTAAAGTTCTTTCCAAGATCCTCTGGAGTCAAAAAATGTTTGTCGCGAAAATTTTTGCCAATTGACGAAGAGGAGTTTTTATGTTCTTCAATACGTTGGTGTAGATGACGGCGTGTGAAACCAACATAACCTGCATCGCACAGGTCACATTGAAATTTGTAAACAAGGCACTGTTGGTTCAAAATCGGCGGCTTAGCTTCTCGCAATTTGAGGTCTCGACCAATCTTCTGGCTAACAAATACAGGTTGTAAGGTCGTCTGGATCCTATGACTTAGATCTTTAAGTTGGGCACGAACAATATCAGTGGATGCCTGATCCTTATACGGTAGGACAACGCGAATGGGGTCCGATCGATCGCTGACAGCAGGTAAGGAAACTGGTTGATCAGATACTTTGGCGGCAACAAACCGTCAAATGGTAGAATTGACTAGATTATCAGGATATTTCAAACGAGAAAATACTGATTTAAGTCGATCGCATTCTTCAGAGAAATAACGCCAATTAGATGAAAGTCGAGATGCACGATCAAGCATAGTTTTTAATAACCCACGTTTGTAACGATCATCTACATGGCTCTTGTAATGTAGTAAAAGGTCCGTATTTGTAGGTTTGACGTACACCTTGGTCTCAACATGTGTACGTTTGTTGAGCAGCTGGGTGCCCGGCAAAAAAGGGAGCATGCTGTTACTCTCCGGCTCCATGGTAAACTTAATAGAGGAATAGCACTGGTTTAAAATGTCGAGGAAATTGTCTGCTGATGCTTTGTTCGGCATAATGGTCAATGTGTCATCGACAAATCTCTTGTAGTACGTGGGCATCTTGCCTTCACGCTCCAGGGTTTCTTCGATGCTGCACATTAAAGCGTTGGCTAACAGAGGACCAAGGGGGGAGCCCATAGCAACTCCGTCGATCTGTTCATATAGCCGGCCGTTAAACGTGAAAAGTTGGTCCTTAGTTGCCGCTCTAAGAAGATCGACAAGATCCAGCTTATTGAGGTTAAGATGGTATGTTTCATTGAACCAATTATTAATGAAAGCCTTATCGGCGAGTAGTTGTATGGTCTCCTCCAAGGGTACGTTGGTAAATAATGAAGAAACATCATAGGAAACCAGAATATCTCCACTGTTAATAACCATTTCGTGGATCTCGTTCACGAACTCAAAGGTGTCGCTTATCATATACTGATTTGTGGCGAGAGGTTTTAGTTTGTCATCTAGCCATTTGTGATTCTAGCTCCTTCTCCTTTTGCAATAGGGGGTGATCGTGTTTCGGTGGTCTACCTCTACGCTTTGGTCTCTCAGGCTCTACTATCCTAAATTTGGTGGCATTGTTTATGGATGCGTCAGCAAGTAACCGTAGGTATTCATCCTTGTCTAAGACCACGACGCCAGATCCCTTGTCAGGTTTTGTTACGACTATTTCCTCTCGCCTCTTCAATTGATGAATGCCTTTCAGGAGTGTTTGTGGAGGTTTAGGGCCTTTTCGGTGAATATAATTCAGCGCCACTGAGCGTAGAGTAGAGGCTGCAAGGTCACGAAATTCTTCCGGTAAGCGTGGCTCGAGCTTCCAATAGGCTTTCTCAAAGCTGGCCTTAACATCAATCGAGGACACGTTTTTAGGGATGGCAAAATTCAAACCACGACAGAGCACAAGTTTTTGGAAAAAAGAGAGTTTGTACGAAGAGATGTTAATAATGTGTTCGTCGACATCCTCATGTCTTGATATTAATCGTGATATTTTCCTGGTGTGAATATCCAACACTTCGTGATAGTATTTCTTGCGGAGTTCAGTCATCGTTCTCAGAATGCAAGAGTAGCGAAAGAAGCTACATGTTTGACGTATATCGTCGTAGATTGAATTAGTCTCCGATTTGAGTGACACGCTGAGGCGTCTCTTCTGGCGAAGTTCTTCAGCAAGAACATTCTTAGAGAAGGTCCCAGAAGAATGTTTCCATTTGCGACATTTGTCTTGATCAACTTTGAAGCGAACTCCTCGATTGATTTGGTTTAATCACAACGATGAAACAGATCTACAGGATAAATCACAATATCCATACACTAAGTAACGCGAACTATAAAGCTAAACGAAACACAATATAATAGACTTACGATGATAAGTTCAATTCGCAAGATATTTGTTGATGTTCATGAGTTCGAGTGTCCGAAACAATCTGGCTGACTAGCACAGGTGAGTGGTCCTAACGAGTCCTCAGTATGTGGCCAGCGGTAGTCCCTTCGTCCCCCCCAGTCCGAGAACCGAGAACGGTACAACGTATAGCTTCGGTTGTAGGACTCAAGTGACCCATTGTCCTGTTTCGGGTTCGTACCGTTTGGGCGGTCGTGTTAAGCGGCGAGGACGTGTAGCTGGTTCGGGCGGCAGTTGAGGTGGCGTAATGGGCGTTGTGGAATCCTCATCAGCCGCTACTGGTAACTGGGGGTCTCGAGACTGTATGTCGGGAACGGGGCTGTTATCCTGTGCCGGGGCGAGGGGCTACATCGGTGCTGGGTCGAGGACCGCAGTTGGTACGTTGAGCTTTGCTTCAGTGGTGCGCTTAGACTCAGCATTAGGTTGTGGGGGCACAGGGGGCTGTGGGTGTGGGCACTGGTCAGCACTGCTGGTGGGCTGGTGGGCAGGTGGCGGTGGTGGACGGATAGAGGGCGTAGCTGGTGTATAGGCTCGCAGGAAGCAGCGGTTGCGTAGTGTGATTCGCCCAGAGCCGTCCACCTTGACACGATATTGGTCATGGCCGGCTGATTCCACCACTATCCCTGACCGGTCCCATTTGGTGGGGTTGGGGCCTTGTTGATTCTGCAAGACGACTCTCTCGCCAAGGGACAGAGGACAGAGGGGGCGTGAGTGGGCTTTCAGACCTCAAATTGCGAGAAGCTAAGCCGCCGATTTTGAACCAACAGTGCCTTGTTTACAAATTTCAATGTGACCTGTGCGATGCAGGTTATGTTGGTTTCACACGCCGTCATCTACACCAACGTATTGAAGAACATAAAAACTCCTCTTCGTCAATTGGCAAAAATTTTCGCGACAAACATTCTTTGACTCCAAAGGATCTTAGAAAGAACTTTAGCACCTTAATGAAGTGCACGAACAAATTTGACTGTCTCGTCTATGAGATGTTTTTTATTCACAAGTTAAGACCTGCTCTCAATGTACAGTCTGATTCAATTCGTGCTAAGGTTTTTAATTAGCTTTTTACTAGCACTTTCTTTGTAGTTTTATTGTTTGTTTACACCTGCAAAAACCTTTTTATATTTCGTACGTGTATATATACATATATTTACTGTATTTCATTCCATTCACTTGACAATGACCGAAGCACGGTCGAAACGTCATGTTTTACCGTTCATTTTTATCGTCATCTCTAAATGCAATCGTTTAAACAATTATTTTTTTCCTTTTGTGTAATTAGTGCTATGATTCACCGAAATTTTGACGATTGTCATTGAGAAAATCTTACGTCAACATTGCAATATTGCCAGTGTTCAGTTAAGTCACAAACATCAATATGTTCATCGTATGTTGATTTTACCATATACTTAGTATGGAAATCACTTTCACTCTCATAAATTGTGCGGTTTTTTTTCTCTTTTTTTCCTTTGTACTACAGTTTTTATTCTCATGCTGAGAAGGCATTTTATGGAAGAAAAAGTGTTCATGAACTGACTGAACATGTTCTGCTTGGCATCTGTAATGTTATAGACATTTTTGTAATCCCTAAGGGATAAACTTGTAACCGAAACTGTTCCTCTGCCTCCTATTAGGCGGTGCCATCGAGCTCCAAAAGTAACTCAAGGAGGAAAAAGTTTTCTCTCAAACTTCTCACTGCACATATACCCAGAACCCAGCTGTTAAGTCTAAGACAACCATGAACGTTTTGTGGCTAGAGGAGGATTCATATCAATGGAAGAGTTTCCGTGTACTGTTCGAACTAGGAGCTTTCCATCTGATCGAATACCATTATTAACCCTGTAACAAAGAGACCATCAACGTCTTTTATGTCACAGCTCAGCCAGGGAATATAAACAAGGTCAAATGATTTTTTTTCTTGTACTGCGGCCAGGTTTCTCATTTTCAAAGTCAGTAACGTACAACCCTTTAGAGATCATGGAGTATGAAAAGGTTGAAATTTGTTGCTTTTCGGGAAAACGTTTCCGAACAAAATGGAAGCGTTGCATTGTTTTCAAATTCTTTCTTTTAGTTTAATTTTAATAAAAACTTCGAGCCAAAATCAGCCTAAGTTTTTTTTCCTTTTGACAACAACTCTCTAAAGTCAAAGGACTTTTAAAAAAATCGCGAATATCAGGAATAAAAACTGTAGCGATGACTTCGATTTTTTTTCCCGACAAATCAGAGGCAATGTGCCAGTTTTTGAAAAAACGTGACCATCCTGTTTCTGTCGTTCAAGCGGGACACCACCGCGCCCAACAAATTGATCGATCGACAGTCAGCACTCATGGTCACAAGGAAAATACCGACCGCTTTCCATTCACTCTCATATTTCACCCTCACAATCATGCGACTAAATTCATCATTCTTTAAATTACTTCACAACGATTCAGAGACAGGTATTGTCCTTTCCGCAACTTCCACTTATTTAATTCAAATGCGCCGGACCAAAAAAAAAATTAGGCAACTTTCTAGTCAGAGGTTAACAAAAAACTAATGACAAACCCAGCAAGCGCACGATGTAAAACTTGTCCTTTCATTCATAACTTTGATAAAATATCAGGACCCAAACGATCGATTAAGACAGGAATGGGCTCCTGATTAAGACTACTGATCACTTCACTTGCACCTCCATCAATGGCGATCTACTGCATAACGTGCACTTATTGCAAATTGATATATATATTGGTGAAACAGGAAGACGACTGGCTAGATGACCGATTCTGAGAACACCTTCGCGACGTTAAAAGAAATGACAAAGATGCATGCATACCAGTCGCTCGACACTTTAATCTGCCTAATCATTCTAAACAGCATATGGCGGTTTGCGGTGTTTACTTACATTTAGGCAAAACTTTAGAAAATTAAATTTATCCTTCAAATCGGCACTCCCAATCCCCACTCTTTTCATTCAACTAATTTATTTTTGTTTTCCTTGTCACAATGTTCCCACCAATAGTGTAGTTTCATTTTCTGGATCTAAACACACTCAACCCACGCTGACGAAGGGCTTAACGCTCGAAACGTCAGCTTTGAAACTCTCCACGGGGCCAAGTTACATTTGAGATAGCGTGGTTACCAAGCTGAAAACGGCACCGCTGATCAAGGTGGCGGTGTGAAGCGCAGAACTTCGAATTCGCCATGTCAGTCTTGTTGTAGGGATTTCTATTTCGGTGTGGGAAACCCCATTCTATGGAATAATGCAAGCAGGACAAAAGCTAGGGATTGTGTACATTGGCAAGGCTGGTGGCAAGGTTAGTGCGGAAAGTGTCGACTGGTTTCATTTACTTACCTCAGTATCTGATCGGATCAAGAACTGAGTCAATTTGTAGTCCTGGAAGTTTATTTTTTTATGTTCTTATGATCAGTTTTTTCAGTCGTCTCGTAAGTAGTCCACTTGTTTGATTTTTCATGTGCAGAGTTCGGCTAATGTTAAAGAATCTGAATATCTAGTAATTCATTCTGAGGAGAATTAGTTGGAAATAAATCGATGTACAGTTTAGAGTGACATACAGGTGAAAGAGGAGCCCTTTTCAGCTCAATAATCAAAATCTCAAATGTAGGTGAAGTCTCGTCTAAGATTTACAGCGCTCGAAAGGCTTAGAGGAAGAATTTACAGCATTCAGGGACATCTTCTGGGGAGAGTTTCCGCTGAGGAATCTCTTAGTTTCTCATTGCAGCCATGAATAATCATTATCAGTTTTGTGGCTCCCACTTTCGATCTTCATGTATTGGAAATCAGCCTGATAAGAGAGAGTAGTAGACTCCAACAAAGGGAGTAGTAGTTTAAGTTATTGCAATGTAAATGAAATTTCATAGCTCTTGGAGTTGTGTATTACGTTAAAGCTAATGACAACTACTGATAGGATACAAAGCTTGTTGTAAATTTTAATAGCCCAAGGCATCAAGAGAGTAAAGATGTTGTTCTAAAATATCCAAAGAGCAGAATAATTCACCTAGTTTACTCCTTTGTGGTTTAGTCTTTGGTGGTGGGTACAAATCCAATCTCAAGACCATTTCTCTAGAACAGAACATTTTTCATTGCTCAGTTCTTCATCCCCTCATCTAATGCTTTGAGTGTTTTGTTATTTAGTGCTATGACAGGAAGTCAATTACCTTTTGTTAACTATTAACAAAATTCTTCATGCTTTTACATCATTTAAATTTTTTGTCTCACTCTCTATTTCTTTTCTTTCCTTCCTTTTCAGCATAAATATTCTCTTCTTGATGAAAAAGATGTTCATCTAGTTAAAAAGTTTAGATTTGAGGTAAGTGATATCAATATTATTTTCTCTTCTCACACCTACTCAATAACACCCTCTGGTGTTTATCAATTTGTTTGGGTTGCCAATGTGGGGTTTACTCAAAATTATGTTTTATAAACCATTGACAACAAATTGCTATGGTGAATCATTTGTAAATTATACAGTTTGTTAAAGGTAGAATTGTTAGGGTGGGCTCAAAATGGTTTTGTTATTTTTGAACACCAATTCTTTTATGGATGGTTGAATCAAACAAATATTTGTCTGTTTCCTTGAAAACAAAGTAAAAAAAGCCCAATTATTTGTATGTACTCTGAATAATTTTTTGACATGTAAGGTTACCATGGTAACAAAACAGTATCTTAGAAATGCCTTTAATGTTAGCTCTCCATATAATTATACAGTCTGTTACTCAAAATGAGTTTGATGACCACCATTTTTCTAGAATTGTAATCAGCATATCAAAATGCCATCTTCTACAAAGTTTTAAGAAATTTTATACTTTCCATTCAGAGCCACCTCAGCTTTTTGGTACAATAGTATAAATGTCTAATTATTACAACAATTTTTTTTTTCTTTCAATCTTTGAATTGATGACTTTATTTACACTTTTGTAGCGAGCATTTTTTTGAGGATGTGACAAATGTGCTAATCATTACAAGTTGCTCACATTGCCAGTAAGGTACTCAGCATGAGCAGCCAGCTTTTAGTGAGATACATACGTGAAATTGAGTTGACCACCCAAGGCAAGCCAGAGGGAAGCACTGCCACACTGAAAAATCAAATTGATACCACAGGCATTTTGAATTTTATACCTCTTACTAACCAAGTCCAAGGTCTGCACTTTAAGTTATTGACCTCACTTTTCAGCTCCGGATAACATCCCTCCAATCTTCATTGGAAACTCTACAATTGAATGGGTATCGAAATCACAATTACTTGGAATGACCATTGATGAGAAACTGACCTGGACTCCGCATGTGCTGGAACTTAAAACATCATTTGCTAAAAGACTAGGATTACTTATTAAGAAGTCAAGATTTCTCCCTAGGAATGTTCAGTGGCTTATGGTCTTATACTGTAAGGATCTTGCTGCAATTCCGACTTATTTCAGACCCTGGAAAGACTTCATTGTAGGGCTGCGAGACTTATTTTTAATTTGCCGAAAGACATGGCATCTGCTGATGTCCTACAACGGGCCCAATGGCCAACTCTGTCTATTTATTATAAATCAGACATTTTTATCTGTTTTCATGAAGCTTTCCTTGATAGGTTACCTGCTATACTAATCAATCTGATTTTTAAGAAATGGGCCACAAATTATTCAACTCGGGCTTGGGCTTCCTTAATTGTTCCATGCTTTAACATGCGCTACATGAAAGACTCTGTCGCGTTTAGAGGCTCGGTCCTGTGGAATGCAGTGACCAACAATTGTAGTGCCCTGACAAAAAATATTTCATATCGTGACCTCAGGCTAAAGCTCAAATCTTTAGTTAATTTTATTGAATTCAGTTTTGAGATAACATCTGCATCCACTTGTAATTTTAAAAAAGATGACTTTGTATATATTTAAATTTATGTTTACAATTCCACATTCGTAAGCACCACTGGTTTAAGTTTAGACGTTCTCTACATACCCCTAGGTTTTAGTTTTTAGTACATTTAGTGATTAGTTAATTACAAACGACCCCACAAGCTCATGTAGCTTTAACACTCATCGTTTTAAAATAAAGACTATCTCTCTATCTATCAGCTTGCATTTATAGCCCAAAGGCAAAACATGCAGACCATAAATCCAAGCGGTAAAAAACAAGGGTCCGTGACTTCAGTAGTGACCAAGAAAACAAGATTATTATGATATTAATTTTATCTCTGGATGCAAATAGAGGGGAAGACTTCAAATACAACAAACTTTCGAACTTAGCAGGACGCACAGAGAGATATATATAACTGAAAGACATAATAGGTCACATTACTGTTTTGTGGTGTAACTGGTATACAAAACATAGTCATATAAAGCCAAACTGCTTATTTGAAGATGTGCATGTACCTGCAAGGTGTCTTGGAAAAGTGACTTATTAATATAATATGTACTTGATTTGCATCGAAAATTATATATAGCATCCTGTCATTGCACTTGATTTATGCTTTATGGATTCCTTTTCCCTGTTTATAGTTTGTGGATTTACTGTAAAAGCTTTGTATTGTTTCATCAGGCAAAAGTTGATGTCAATAAAGATGGTAATGGTGCTAACATCTTTGCATATGCATTTGACTTGTCAAGAGAAGGAACAAGTGGATGCTATTTTCATGAATATATTTGGTGAGGAATTGTTTTGTTGCCTCCCTGGCTAGCCCTAATAAACTAGATCAGCACAACAATCTTAAACAGAATTGAGTCATGCCTTTTTTGTTCAATAAAGTTAACTCACTCTTAACAAACTTTTAATCAATTTAGAAGCAGGACATTTGTCTACTGGCTAGTAGAAATTGAAAACCACTAGCCAAAACTGAATTTCTACTAGTCTGGAGCTAGTGGGCTACTCTTAGTGTCAAGCCCTGCCTCAGATAAACAAGTGAAATCTCAGTTGTCTACAGTAGAGGAAATACAGCAGGGGTTTCAATTAGGGCCTCACACTGGGCAAATTGGCCAGTTGTGAGGACGGTTTTGCCCACCTGGTTTGATGCTCTGGAGGAAAGTTTATCTTCTAAAGAAGTTCAATTAAAAAAAGTTTTGCCTGCCTGTGAAAACCAGTTGCCCTCCTGCTGAAAAAATGTAATGAAACCCCTGGTACTGTGGTAGGGTGATACATACCTGTTACTGTTGTGCACAGGACTCTGTAGAGATAATCATGACAATTTGATAACAACTGTGTATATTAAAGGTTCATAATTTTGATAGTATTTCTCTGATAAGTAGGATAAGATGAGATAAGGTAATTTATTTAACATCCAATACATGGGGAGTGGTCTCCAATCTACCAAGCCCAAGGCTCATTATACAAGTGTTTCATTTGCTAAAAAGTAGGAACTGTTAATGATAAAAGCTAATGAAGAGTAATAACAAATAATTTATAAATGTGATCTAGAGATTACATAATATATTTTATCGGACGGGTACAAGTAAAGTTTAATTGACATGTGAATTAATGATAATATAATTATAGCAATAAAATGTGCACTTTTGAGGTCCATGAATGTATGAATTTAAAGAAGGTAACATCATAACCAATAGAATTCTAAACCATGTTGAATGTAATGGAAAGTCATTGAGGAATTTAGAATGGATTTTTTATGCATTGTCTGATTAAACAGGATGCAGAGCTCAGGGTGGAGTTTGTATGAACAGAATCATTTCATTCATTTATCTTCTGTAAACACTTATTTTTTCTTTCAATACCTTTGTTGTTGTTCCACGGTAGGGAAAGACATTGTGGTGGCATAGCACCTGGCTTTAGTGTTTGTCACAAAAATGGTGTAACAGTCGGTAAGTTTTATCAGAACTTTTGAAAAAACATTTCCAAGACAAAACTCTGAGATTTGAAGGAATTTTTTAAAGTTAAAAAACAAATTTGAGTTAATTCAGAGAGTAGTTAGTTATTGTAACATTTTACAAACATAAAGAAACAATAGGCCCTAGAGATGTTATGATGTTGTGTAAGTCCTTAACACCCTCCCCTTCCAAAATGGCTGACTATCAAGAGACACTTGTAACATCTCTTGTGACTCATCCTGGTTCAGTTGTGACACTGGCCATTATTGAATGAATCTGAGCAGGTCTGTGCAGATCCATTTTTGGTTTTGTTGATGCAGCCAGGGCTCAGACCTCATACTTTCAGACAAGGAGTTTGTATATCCACTGCACTTTGTACACAGAGCTTACAAAATGGCAAAGTTATTTTGTATTAAAATGCATTTGCTGCATATTTAATACATGTTTCACTTCTTAAATGATTGTCTGTTATCACATCATTGCCTATCATGCATTGGAACAATTTGAACAGCTTTCACATAACTGATATTAACTGACTCTATCTTCACTGTTTTGTTTTATCGCAGACAACAGATTAAATAACTTGTGTGTAGTACCGTCTCCTCAAAGTAAAGACTCCAAAGTGAAGTCGAACAGTGCTGATAAGTATGTACAGCAGATGTGTTGATCTTATAATTGTTATTGTTATTATTATAATATTATTATAATTGTTATAATTACTATAATTGTTATTATAATTGTAACATCTACTAAGATGTAAATTATCAAAAGGAGATGACTCAAGATGCAGGGGGAAGCTTAAGCAAGCCTGATTGTAATCTTCTGGTCCTCCTTTTTTTACTGTAAGAGTTTTAAGAGAAAGATTTTCAAAAGACAACACAAGCTAAAAGCAATTAGTGACCTCTAATGAAGATATTTGCATGTCCTGAATAGAATATTTAGTTCCCAAAATATGGGAATTTGTAATACCAGTACTACCTTTCTCTTCAAAATATGGGAATTATTTCAATTTGTATTTCAATTCCAGAGTTACCTCAGATAATTAAGTAATTTGGAAAGTCTGGCATGCAATCTTTTTTGAAGGAATGACGTTATATCCCTTGTTGGAGATTAATTCTTTGTATCTACTAACCAAGATGTACAATTGTTTACTTTTATCTACTTAGTCATGGCAGAACCAGTATTGTTGTGGGATAATTGAATATTGAATTTTACATTTCAGTGCTGGTCATAGTAATAACTGTGGGAGTGAACCTCGGGAAGACCAAAGATTATACTGGATGGCTGTGTGTAGATTGCCCCCATTTGAGGCAGAACATGAGGTACAAGGGCATGTCATCTACAAAATTTTGCTTACTCTTTTTTACCCCTAACACCCTGACATCAGTATGCATATTTGCCAGACTGTTTTTTGTACATTTCTTAAGGTAATGACAAGGATCATTTGTTTTAAACAATCAAGAAATTCTTTAGTTAATTATCATTTCCTTTATTCTCCTGACCTTAATGCAGGGTGCAAAATTGCACCTAATACAGGCGCCAATGTGACTAAATTTTTCACTTTGGCGACCAAATCCTGAAAATTAGTGGCCAAATTGGCAACTAAAATTTCTAATCACACCTTACCTAGAGATCTAGTGATTGTTGAAGATTTGCAAAGATAAATCTGCAGCAAAGTTCCTCGTTAAGCTCGTTTCCAAAATGCAGCACGTGCACGATGTCAAACTAGACGCCATCTCTAGTGTCCTCTTTGTAGCTCGTGCAAATTTAGCAGGCTCATTTTTGATGTTTGTATGACAGTATCACTATGATATGATAACCTATCTAGTATAGTGACAGGGCAAAAAAAAATCTTGCGTGTGTGTGTCATAATGGCCACCAACTTTTTGGAATTGGCTACCACTTTAAAATATTTAGGAGCCAAGTGGCTACTGGAAAAAAAAGTTAATTTTAAGCCCTGTGAGACTAGGATCTAATTTTCCCTAACAATATCACCTCTGAATCACACATTGAATGTGTGATTCAGAGGTGATATTGTTAGGGAAAATTAGATCCTAGTCACACTTAAGCATCAATTGGTTAATGGAGGTGTAAATGTATAGATGGGAAAACATTGATTGAAGACAGTCAGCAAAAGAGCTTAATTATCTAAAGATGTTGAGTGTAGCTGCTCCAAGCATAAGATCAGGACCAATAGAATTATTTGCAATTAGAGCCATAGCCATGTGGGGTTTATCCACAGGTTAAGGGAGTGCTCAGCCTTTTTCTTTTGTATGGCTTGCCAGGGAATACTTTAGGTTTAATCACATAGTGTAAAAGACACATTCATTAACTTGATGAGAAGTAAAATGAGGATCATAATTTATTGATGTCTGCATGTCAAATAGTGCACCATGACATGTACTACTGACTGCATGGGAGGGGCAGACAGGATAATGTTTGGATGACCTGCTGACATGCTGGTTGAGTACAGTTCCTGATGTCTTACTAACTTTTGACATGGCTTTTCTTCTGTTGAATTCACAGCATTTTATGAATTTAAACTACAAGTGTTATAATGCAAATGGGGAACAAGTAATAGAAGAAGGTGAGAAATTTAAAACTTGTTTAATCTACAATGTTCAGATGATCAGTGACACTGGTTTTGCCTCTTTTTTTTTTTTTATTTTTTTTTTTTTTTTAACAATGTCTGTCTCTAGATCTGCAGAGTTTTTTCTAAAGTTAATGCTGTTGGCTTTCTTGTATTTTGATTCACATTATTGTGTGTTCTGATCAATTATTTTCCTTGACTGATGATCACTCAAACAGAATGAAATAGTTAACACTGCAATAGTAATGTTGAAGTGGAAAAGCAAGGGAGGTTTGGGTCAGCTTGGATAATCACCTGCATTTTTCACTTCTCAGCTATTGTCACACATTTTTGTTTTATTTTCTGATATTGCATTGAGAATATTGCAGATGTACTACTTTTAAAAGGGAGTGGAAAGTATATTGTGTATTACATCATGGAATCATTAAATTTTTTAAACTCTCCTTAATTTTCTTATCTTTCTTCTAGATGACACCTTGTCCTTTTACGAGTGCCATTACCCCCCCTGTTGTAAAATGGAAACTGAGGTCAGTCTCAACTCTTGATTAGTTGATCATCAAACTTAAAGTTCAGTATCTAGTTGCTAATTAAAAGAAAGTACTGACTGGACATCTCTTGTCAGCTGGCTGGCCTTCCTGCTAATCAGCTTAAAATGACAATTAGTTTTAATTTGGTACATGAGCAAGGAGTTTGTCACTTTTCTTGTTTTTTATACAACCTTACTTTCTTTCTGTGGCCACCTCTCCACAATCGCCACATCATCCTCTTAGTAACATGGCTATTAACAAGATGACTGTGATATGACTTCTCAAAAGGTATTTGAATAAAGAGTGCTATTATTGACAGAGGAAAACTATTCCCTTTTTTAGACCCAGGACTTTGTAAACCATACCCTGTTTGAAAGTACGTACCCATTTTTAAAGTGCCAAGTAGCTCAGTAGCCCCCTGAAAATTTTCTCCCAGCTTAGTTCTGGACATAGTAACATTAACATTCATATTCTTCACACTGATCTCTTTACATTTCCTGTGGTAATAACAAGGAGAATTTGTTTGATGATCAGGAGCTTCTTAGATTGGTGATCATTTTCATTATTCTCATGACCTTTACATTTGACTCAAGGGTGAAACTGTAAAGAGAAATTAGAAGGCAGTCACTTGTATTGGGTTATGGGGTTAACTGTATTATGTAAATATGGAAACTAATTATATGTTTTAATTAAGTTTGAAGGTTGTATGCTAAGATCCAATTTGCACTTGCATTGTTGAGCCATAAAGACACAAAACTCAAGATTGTTCTTCCAATGTTTCTTGCTTATTTTGGCACTGAGTGTATGATTATTTCATTGAAAGTCAGGTGTATTCTTTGGTTGTAGCTACGAGAGTTCAGCATTTGTGGACAATGCCAGCAGGTCAGATACTGTGGACCTCTTTGTCAAGAGGTAGGTCCGTTTACAGAAAAAAAAAATTAAACAGTATCAGTTTAAAATTTTAGGTATATACACTGTCTTACAGAGTGCAAAGGAAGTAAATATTGTTGATTAAAAAAAAGATTATTGGGTTTTCTGTTTTCAAGTTTTGGATATCCTGTGGCAAATTTTAGTTTGTGAGGAGAGAGTGGCACAAAGTTGTCAGTTTTGAATTAACTGGGGGGGGGGGGAAGGGAGGGAGGGAAGGGAGGGAAGGGAGGGGGTTCCAAAGTCAAGCATTTCCAGATTTCCATTTTCCAAAATTGGCATCTCTGATCTCTCCTCAAATTAAGACCAGTTTTTTTGGGGATCTCTCAAGAGAACCAAGGCCTTAAACTCCCAAGAGTGATGAACATGCAAGTTTTCCCCATAATATTTCAGCAAACAGGTGAGAAGGGTACTCACAAACTAATCAGATAAAAGTTATTTCCTTGATCTAACACCAAATTCTCTCACTAACTAATGGAAAGGAAATGTGTAGCAGCTAGCAGGAGAATTAACCATCAGATTGTGGGTGCTAAAGAGTTAATCTGATGATGATACCCTAACCTAATTCAAATATGAAATCATGAACTTATCCTGAGGATGGTCAATCCTTGTGTTTTATTTCTTCAGAGAGATTGGCCTTCTCACAAGAAGCACTGCAAGGAAAAGGCCAGACAGAGAATCAATTGTGACATGTTCCCTGAGCGTTAGGCTGAAGTGTGATGGTTGTTTTTGTTCATTATGTTAACATGTACACAATACATGTCACACTACACATTACTTTCAATTTGTCTGATAGGAGAGTAACCTTAGTTTATTTTATTGCTTGATTTTATAACAAGAATGATTAAAGTGAACTTCAGATACTGCACTTGTCATTTATTAGGTATTAAAAAGAATCCACATACACACTCTCTAGTTTGGCTTTGGACACAAAAAAAGTTTGTGTTTGTAATGAGCACAATTGGTTAGAAATAACACTATTTGCATGACTGTACATTTTATTGTGTTGTTCTGTTCTAAAGTAGGTTTATTTATATAATTATGTGCTTGTTATTTTTTGAAGTATCATGCAACCTTCAATTTGACAAGTTGTAGTGTGAATCCCTTGAATTAGACATTTGAAGTGAAGCTGATATTCCAGCAATAATACTGTGTTCCAGGTGTTTGAGTGGTAAACAGGAGCAAAAAAGCAAACAGCAGGACCTAAGGACAAAAGTGGAGGAGTGAAAAAACAGGAGAGGTTTGTTTTGGTCGGGCAGAGTTCATCACATGACCCAAACCTACGTTTTTCTCTCCCTCCTCTGCTGCTGTAGTACTGTTCACTATTTAACAAATGGTAAACACCACAGCGTACACTATTGAGTTATGGATGCACGTGGGAGGTTGCTAAGCGCAAAAGAAGCGTAAGAGTCGCTCAAGGCGATAGCCGAGAGCAACTCTAGCTTCTTGAGTGCTTAGCAAACCTCCCAAGTGCATCCATAACTCAATAGTGTACGCTGTGGTGTTTACCATTTGTTTTATAACATAACATTGATACATTGTAGCTAAAGAGTTCCCTTTTATTTAACAAATCTTACGTGACCAGAAAAAAACAAGCGCGCACGGAAAAATAGTCTTTGCATTTGCTCACGTCAGCAGCATACACCCATGGGCAAATGGGGGACGTTAAATGGACCAATCAGAGCGCACGCTTTACTTTGGTTGTGTTATAATGTGCTACAGTGTACATGTTAAGTTCCAAATGTACGTCTCAATAGATCCGGCATAAAAAAAATTGCCTTACCAGGCAATCTGATTTTTTATTGTTTTCCAAACAAGGTTCTAGCAACAACTTTGAATTTCCAGCAGCCACCATCTAGAATAGTGCACAATGCACTTTGGGCTGGTAACCTGCAATGGTTGCTTGGTAACCTGTAATGGTTGCTTGGTGCACGCAGTATGGTTTTTGACTCTTGTTGATGCTTAATTGCTGTCATCTGAACAAAATTCTGGTTAATGTGCCAGATCTATTTAGGAGTACATTTGGAACATTTTGAGCACTATATGTTAAGAGTGGATGTTCCCGTTAACTAACTTAACACCTGAAACATGCAACATGACTTAAACCTTTTTCATGACACCTTTCGTGATTAAAGGTTGATTATTCTCACACTCCTATCTTAAGATAAACTTTCTCAAGAAATTGCTTCTGATAATTTTCAAAAGATTTGTTTCAAGCATTTAGTGTTAAGATTCTACTGTCTATTAACCAGACTTAGATTAACTGGAATTTTCTTGTTAACCCATCTCTGGGCTAGATGTTCTATTGATCTAATACTGCTCACAGCAAATGTCAATTTAAGGAAAAAAATTTTTGATCTTGTTCCTGGCCATCTTAATCCTTTCCCTCCTGGGAATGACCAAGAAGTAGTTATGCTCTCAGCCAGACAGGTCATGACAGAAGGAAAAAAAAATTCCTTGGTATATCATTAGAGTTATTACCAACTTCCTAGAGCTAAAATTGTAAAAAATGTACGGCAGACAAAGCAAATAATTGATATTTAGAACTTGGGAGAGAGTTACCTATTTGTTTCTCTGTTGAATGTTTGATCCATGGTGGAACTGTACAGTTGTTAAATAATGAATTAAATCATTATTGACATGTTTATGTGTTTTGTTCCAAGTCTTCTTGTGATTTTTTTTTAATCTGATTTTGGGGTGTGAGGGGTGGGGAGAGGGGGGCTGAAATAGTTCCAACAGGGAAATCCATCCCCAACACCCTTTTCAATTGTCCCCACTGTAGTAGTCTTTACAGTAGTAGCAAACAAAATATTTTCATGAATTTTCAAGACTAAAATGTGAGGGATGCCTTTCCTTGTAGCATACACTGTTTAGGTGGTCAGTGTGGGGATGTTTGAAAAAAAACAAAGAGAAAAAAAAGAGGGCAAGCAAGGGAAAAACAAGGACACTTTCCTCCTACCTCAGGGGATGTACATTAATGGAGGGAAAAGAAAAATGCAAGGGAGTTTTACTCCTGAAAAATCCCTGCCAAATTCCTTGTCTGGGCATTTGTTCAGCCCTTTTGACCAGTAGCTTAGCCCTATCATACCTCTATAGTTCCTTCTATGGCAGTCTTTTCTGACAGTGCAAAAGCCATGTTGTAACATTGGCAAGGGTGTATGTTGAGTTTCTTCTGTCACACTGATACCACTCTTTGCATCTCACTATGTCTCTGATATTCATATAGACTAAAACTGTGAATATGGTGAAAGTACCACTGATTGGCAACTCAAACTCTTTATATCCTTTGCTAATCACCTCCCATCCTCGGAGACCCAGGGGCTGAGTGGATTTCAAGTTTGGGCATGAAGAGCCCCTGGGGACATTGTCTTACAAGACTAGTTCCAAACGGTCGCAGTGGCTCTGCCATCTGATTGGTGCCAGAAAGTCTTTGTGTTTTTCTGCCCAATCAGAGTGAAGTGTGCTTTAGAGTCCTTTCGTGTGTTTTAACACGGACATATACTAGTAGAGTTGCTCGCCATGTTTGTTTGGACCGTGCGACAGAGATTTGCTTGAGATGAAAAGTTTCAGTCTCGGCACACAAAGTAAGAGAAATCGATCAGATTGTCCGCGAAAATCTTATCGGAAGTTATAGTGAATACTTTCGCAGGTATCACTAGAAGTTATTTCGTCGCACGGGCCACGCAGGTATGTCGAGCAACTGGCGCTTTCGCCTACGTAGCTTTCTGCTTTCTCTGCGCGCCAAAATCTAATCTTAGTAGTAAAGTCATTCACAATACGGCCAAGGTTGCAGAGAACGTTAAGTTCGTGGACGACCTCCAGCAAGTGCTAAGAGAAAGCTTAGCTGTGTTTCCGGTTTGCTAATTAAAATCTGAACAAAAACTTATTAACGAGAACATCGTGGGAAGGAGAGATGTTTTCGGGCAGTTACCGAAGGGGTTTGGAAAGAGTTTAATCTTTCAACTGCTGTCTAGAGTGTTGAAATTCTTGAGCTAGGAAGGCCACGGATTCTCTTCTAGTCCCTCGGTCATTGTCATTTCACCTCAGTCTGTCGATTGCTGAAGACCAAGTTAAATACCTTTGATCATTGGGAATCGATCCGATGCTGTTTTCAGTGGGAAAAACAAAACCAAAGACCAAGAAATATTGGATGGAAAGGGCGGGTTTGCTTTATTGCAAATGTCAGCTTAGTAGTACAGGGTCATCTACCCACATCTAATAAGCAAATATTTCCACGCTTAGCTTTTCTTTTTTTTCGAGCGAAGATGAGATTAGAGTTTGGCATGCACAGAACGTTTCGCAAGTACCAGTTGCTCGACATACCTGCGTGGCCCGTGCGAGGAAATAACTTCACGAGATTGGCAAAGTTTCAGTCACAGCAAATTATGCAAAAAATCTAGAAAGATTTAAGCTTAAATCTCGTTTATCGTTTAAAGCGACATATCAATGACTGCAACCATCGTGTGGTATACAAACCTCGCAAACTTTAAAACACGTTCTCTAGTGATACCTGCGAAAGTATTCAGTATAATTTTCCGGTAAGATTTTCGCGGACATTCTGATCGATTTCTCTTACGTTGTGTACCGAGACTGAAACTTTTCACAAGAAAATCTCTGTCGCACGGTCCAACCAAACATGGTAAGCAACTGCGCTACAAGTATATGTCCGTGTTAAAACACACGAAAGGACTCTAAAGCACACTTCACTCTGATTGGGCAGAAAAACACAAAGATTTTCTGGCACCAATCAGATGGCAGAACGACTGCGACCGTTTGGAACTAGTCTTGTAAGAAAATGTCCCCAGGGGCTCTTCATGCCCTAACTTGAAATCCACTCAGCCCCTGGGTCTCCGAGGATGATCACCTCCAGGCAACTTGTGTGGAATTTGTGTGCTTAGATATTGTATTTTTTGCAAGAATAAATTAGTTAAAAACATCTTGTGCCACATTATCTCACTGTTTTAATGAGGTAACACTAAAACAACTATTCACTTAGGTGTAAGAGGCTAGTCCTGGAAAGTAACCTTTCCACTTCAGATAACAGTTGTTAATTATTCTTTATTGCATCACCCTGTAAGCCACTAAGGTAATCTCATATTACTAATGCACTCTTGATACTGGCTCAATAAGCCAAGCACCACAACTTGAGAGGAAGTTGGAGTAAACAATATTAACTCAGTTTCTGAAATCATTTTTATTGACCATATTTACATCTGTAGCTTCCATTATTATTCAACCTCTACCATAGCATTTATCTCTTTGGAAAGTTCATTTACTTGCTCAATTATTTTAACTCTGTCAAGTGAATCAAGCCTGTTACCGCATCTTTGGAGAAATTTGTCAGGATGCCATCTTACTTGCTGTTCTTTCAAAAACTTTCTTTTTTCTTCTATCGTTTTCAATTCTGACCAATTTCTCAAAAGGGTAATCATGGCTTTGGTATCACCCTTTGTGGGCCACGGTATCTCGACGAAGGTGAGGTTTAATGTCGAATTACTGCAGAATACTGCTATGCAGTTGGATTCATAATCTGCTAATGATTTTGAAAGTTTCAATTTCTGACGTTCTACGGACATCCGTGATAAGTAAGCTTCGTGTTCCTTCTCAAGTTGTTTAGTTCTTTCTCTCGCCTTCTGTTCGTTTTCATTTTGTTGCCGACTTGACTTTCTTGTCTCTCGTTTCCGTTGCTTCTTCGCTTCCGTTTTTTGTCTTCTTTCGTACGTAATTCTATCAGCCCACTCATCATAAGTTTCCTGTGTGTTTTCAAGGTAATCATCCTGGCGATAATGACTGTAACTTTCTTGGCTTTCTTCAAACTGTAGTTTTCTTTCCCACTCAAGATCTTCCTTCAATCTTAACTTCTCCTCTTGCTCTTTCTGCCATCGCTCTTTCCTTTCAGTCTCCAGTTCTTCCCTTCTCTGGGCATATACCCTTTTCAAATCGGCAAGGTACCCTCTGGGAGTTTTTCCCTCGTTGTTTAATTCGTCAAGAACATGGGGATTGTCACAGCGGTTGAGTAATGGTACAATGAGATCAGTGTATGTCGAGAATCGAACCGTTTGAATAGCGAATTTCAAAGCTAAATGAATAGGTGTATTACCATCACTGTCTGTAGTTCGTACATCTGCTCCTTTCTTCAACAAAAGTCTCATTATTGCATCATCTCCAAGAAGACAACAAGCGTGCAGAGCTGTTCGGCGTCTACGATCGACTAGGGCAATTAAATATGAAGCTTCGTATTTCTTGAAAAGAGATCGCACACGATGAAGTTTCCCCGTCATTACGTAGTAGAAAAGTTTCTCTTCCGTTGACTTACCCATTGGGTCAAGTTATATGGGAAGATAATTTGAGAAAAAGGTTTTATAAGATGACTAAGTTAGCAACGTCGCCATGTTGGTTTGAGAACCCAGGCCTTTCTATGAGAAACCTCAACGTAACCTCGTTCCCAGGGTCCACAAAACAAATGCCAACAAAATTTTAATTAAAAGTTAAAGGTTGTGCATTTGGATTTTAATGAATACTTTTCGATTGATAATCATAATTCATGAAAAGGAAGTAGACATTTTTTTCAATCCACTGTTGCCGAGTCTGTTGCAATAGTCGCGTGGAGGATGAAACATGCGAGCCCGCTATATATCAGCCAGCGTTTAGCGACAACGCATGCTTACTTTTACTCAACTTGTTTTGGTCGATTTCACTTAATAAGGGAACTCGTTAGTCAGCCAGATCTTTACAATTTTCTACAGCAATACTCGACAGAGTAGAAATGGCAGAATCCGACTGGGACTCAGTTACTTACCTACGAAAGAAAGCACCAAGAGCGGCAGAATTGAAATCTAAACAGGTATTTATTATATTGTCATTGTACATACATGATGAAGCAGAAGAGTGAAAGAATGGAAGATTTGGATCAAGTAAGCAAGCTTACATAAGAAGTAGTCATCATTATATTTGTTTGAGAATTTGCGTAGTCATTTACTTCATAGAGTATGACACAATGATGTTAAACTTACAGCTTAGACAAAGAAAACCGGACTGTAAACCGTTGAGTGAGCGTGCAACAGCTTTCACCAATCTAGATTGTGGTGTGGCACTGTCCTATAAGTGCCATGCGATTGTGTGTTACCCCACAGGTTTTGATTTTGGAATCCCTGATGTAGAACTTGTCGCCATATTGAAGTGATTAATATCTATGAGTTGTGTTATACGATCATATAAATAATTGTGTATGAAAGAATTCTTAACCTCTCTGCAGTAATAGATTTCAAGCACGTGTCAGAACCCTCAACTTTTTATTAATTTCTATAAAAAAAAAAAGTTGAGCTGAAAGCTCCCAAAGTATTTGCACTCATGTCAGTCCCTCTTGAAAAAAAATCATTTTTATAATTAACCTAATCCTACTTGGCTTATGATTTGCAGCACATCTGAAAATTATTCACAATGTGAAAGAGGAAATCTGATATATTTTCTTAACGATAAAAAAATCAAAATCATCTGTGGCAGAAAGAAATGAATCTTCAAGTCGACACTTATAGAAGGCTCTTTGAAAGTTGCTAGATTTACCAATAATCAAATAGTTATTTAAAAAAAAATTTTTTTTTCTTTGGTGCCTTCATCAAGGCTGTCTCACAAGCACAAAGACATGGTGGCCATGTGGAAACATCGCAAAAATGTAAGATGAGCATTTAACTAGTTTTATTTTTAGATAAGAATAGCAACATCATGATGGAATCAACTCAGAATTACTTCACTCTTTATCTTCATAAATTTCATTTAAAAGCAGTCATTTTAGCTCTAAAAGAATATTAAAAACTCTAACTTAAAGGTAAATATTATATCACACTATGTTGTTATAAACAAAGGGGGTAAATTTCTGAAAAAACTGTGGTGCTGCATCAGTGGGGGAGTATAACAAGGTAATTTTGGTGTTATCGACTGAGTTGATAATGTGAGTTGGCCAGTGTAAAGATTTTCAAAGCTGATGTTTGAAGCATTAGCTCTTCATCAGAGCAAATGTTGTTAAAAAGGCTGACCTATGGTCTGACAGTAAACTTGTGCAACTCTTAGTCAAGGGTCAATAATTAGCCTGGTATTTTGTTGTCTTCTTTGGAAGACACTGTACTCTCCTCAGTACAGGTAAAACTGTCTGGTAAGCCTCACAAAGTGTCAGGGGAAAGCTTTGATGGACTAATGCCACATATAAGGGGAGCAGCAATATTCCTAGCTGCGTAATGCTGAGGAGATCGGAATGAGTTGCAGCATGGTGTGTGTCACTTTTTATCAAGATATATATATAGAAGGATTCTTTGTCACTTAAAGAATAGCACTGTTTCAGGTATTCATAGACAGTTTTAGGACATTGTTGTTCTAGCTCAGAACGGCTTTCCTTTGAAGTTTGCATGAAGTTGTAATTAATTTTTATCGTTAATACAGATGGTGCTGCTTCAAACAAGCAGCATTCGGCAAACAAGGATTCTGCTAAACTGGACCGAGAGACAGAGGAGCTACATCGTAAGTTGTACTCTGGAAATCATGTGTAGACAGTCTGGAAAATAGAGTTGTAACAAGTGTTAGGGTTTAATCTTTCTCATTTTCTTAGAATAAAATGTTTTTGTCATGATAAAGCTCTGAAATTTGAGCACTGGTAAGGGAACTGGATTCTGGATCTTGAGGTTGGCATGCAGGCCTCGGTTTGGTCACTGTGGATTCTTATTGCCAATAGTGGCAAGCAGTCAGAAAAATCTGCAGTTCTATGATTACAATCAATTTTGTACATGTGGGCTGGGGGGGGGGGGGCACTATGATTGACTTTCATTGCATCCAGGGTAGGTAGCAAAACTTCCAGGAAGGTCTGGTGATGGGGACCATTTGGCAACTTTCCCTTATTCCTACATAGATGTTTGATCCCTTCAAAAGCATTTTGCTGTTTTGTGATACATGTACCAGTACCTGCATTTGGGAATTCCTTGAAACTTTGTGTCTGTTCAAGTGAATTGTGGATGAGATGTGTGTTTGCAATCATTGCATCACCCGCACAACAACAACGCTTTTGGTTTCCTGAACTTATGCCATGCAACCAGCGAAATCTTTCTGCAGTTATTGTGTGTTTGAGTTTGACATTAGAGTCTGATACCCAGATTGTCTTGCAGATGAAAAAGTTTCCCTTGATGTTGGTAAACTCATTCAGCAATCAAGAATGGAGAAGAAACTAACACAGAAGGACTTAGCAACAGTAAGAGCAAGCTATGGAAACTGCAAGCAATTTTGTTATTTTGGACTTAATAAATAATTTTTTTTTCCATTATAGAAAATCAATGAGAAGCCTCAAGTCATTATGGACTACGAGTCTGGTAAAGCAATTCCTAACAATCAAGTGATGGGTAAAATTGAACGAGCATTGGGTGAGTGAACAAATTAAATGATATGTGTCACTGTGTTTTAAATTTTGTGAAATTTGTCATGGTCAAAGCTTATTTATAGATTTATTTTAGATTTCATGTTGCCATGCATCTGTTCATTAATAAATAAATGATGACCTCAAAATGTGTTAATTAGTACAAAAGAGTAGCACACAAGGCAAATGTGTCAGTGACATTCTTAACACATTTGAATGTATTTGTTCCCTATTGTTAATGATGACATCTTCTATGCATCCATCCTCCAACAGATCATGGGTAAGAACCAATTAAAATGTGTGTGTGTAATTCAGCATGTCACATAATTACTTTCTGTGACTTGTGTGACTTTTAGCTCTATGAACATACATTTTGATGGAATGCTAGGTCCGTGGAAAAAATTACATTTGAAATGTTGAAAACTGAAACTCTATGAGTTTTGTATTAAAGTATTGTATTATGTCTAACATCATCTGAAATTTAGGATGGCAAAAGTAAAACTGGTGCACTCTGATGAAGAGCTAACTCTAGAAGTTTCTGCTCTCAAAACTCTTTACGAAGGCCAATTTACAATTATTAATTCATTTGTTAAAACAAAGTTATCTTTTATACCCCCTCCCCCCCCCCACCAACAAAGCACCATAGTTTCTTTAGAAACTTACCACAAATATCATGCGATCTTTGCACTCCAGAAATATATGTGTAATTCACCTGCACTGAAATTACAATTTGGCATGTTGGATAATAAATCTCTTATTAAACGTTTTGTTTTATAGTATTGCTAATTATTATGATAATCCAACCAGATTCTGTAAAGTACAAATAACGCCATAGATGAGTACAAATATCATGCGGTATTTGTACTCCAGAGAACCAGTAGGACAGATTTTCTTGCACTGCACCAGCAAAGAATTGGATTGAATTTGTGAAAAAAAAGTGGCACACAATTTTAATTATATTTCTGACGACAAAAAGTCAGAATGTCTGGCAAATATAGATCCAAGTCTATTAGATGAATCAAACAAAGAAAAACATCTAGTTGACTAAGAAATTTCTTGAAGAAAATAGAAACAGCAACAAGAAAACAGGCCAATTCCACTCCAATTTGCATACTTTGTCACGCACTCCCTGTAAATAAATATCTGCAAAATTCACCTGCACTGAAATAACAATTTGGCATGTTGGATAATAAATCTCTTATTAGATGCTTCATTGTGTAGTATCACTGAGTATTTTTACTTGTTGTTGGTGTTTTGACTCACCCTACGGGCTCATCAAAATATGGCACAACTCATAAATATACTCAGCGATACTACACAACAAAATGTCTAATAAAAGATATGTATTTTTATTCGTTGTTTGTATTTTGACTTTGCCCTACAGGCTTGTCAAAATATGGCAAGACTCATAAAAACAATCAGCAATACTACACAAAATGTCTAATAAGATATATTTATTAAAAGTAAAACTGGTTTGTTAAATTTAACACCAAGGGAAAAACTTTACCACAGCAAAGTCATGGTAGGTGATTACAGAAGGAATAATAGTCTCTGGCAAATGCAAGTCATTTGAACTTAAAGTGTAAAATCTTTAGTTGTCAATGAAGCTCAGTGTCTCCAGTGCTAAATGCAATTTTTTTTTCCTTTTTTTTCAGGTGTCAAGCTTCGTGGCAAAGATAAAGGAATGCCGTTAGTTTCTGGTGGCAAGGGGAAGAAATGATATCTAATGAAAAGGTCAAATTAACCCTTTATGAACTAATTATAAGGCTACATTCATGTTTGGACTAGAAACTATTCTCAGGAAAGAGAATAAAAGCTTCTATGTGTAGTAAAGTTAGAGAATTCCCATAAAGGGTTTACTTAATATCATTTCTCTCCTTGCCAGTGTTAAAGATAAAAGAAAACAAAAACAAAAAAAAACAGATGCAGTACTTGAAGACCAAATGGATACAAACTTATGTCTGCTTAAGACTGCTGTTAAAATTATGCTTGGAAACCTCTCTTCCCCGGCCATTTGTGCCTTGGGGCTCTTTATTAAAAAAAGAGGTTCACTAACTGATTATAACTGAGTTATTCTTCTTATCATGGTCCTTTCATCCCTAGTATTCCTTGGTCAAATCTTTGGCAGGTGGTATTTAGGCACAAAACTTCTATTACAGACAGATTTCCTATAACCATTGAGTCCAGAATTACTGTTAAACGCCTCATCGACGGGGTTTAGTCTGAATTTCACATTAGGGTTGTTTAATTGATAAAAAAAAATTAAGGGATGCAGTAGTGAGTCCTTCGTTTCAAGAGTCCAGTCCAAAATTTAAATTTTCGATTGGATATGTTCCGGTACATTGCCCATGATTGTCATTGAACCTCTGCCAGTTAATCGTTCTTTCGCAACGAGACAGTGCTCTCGCAACCTCTTTACCGTGGCGCGGAGCTCTTGTTGATTGTCAGTCTTAACCGGCTTAAGAATCCAAATAAGGTGAGAATTCTTAAAGTTTTTTGTTGCTAGGAAGTGTTCTAACAGTCCATTTTTAACTAGAACGGGTAACTATCAAATTGAATGACAATCACCGAAGCGTTGAAACATTCACTGAAGCGTTAAGAACATTCTTATAATGCGAAGCCTTTGGAGAATCGATCTCTGTTTTATTCTGTTGGAATCGAGGCATTATTTTCGTAACTTTTTGTGGTGTGTTGCACTGAAAAACCAGTAGCCTTGAGCGCTTTTAGCCGTAGGGGGATGCGAATAGTCGGAATTCGTTTTCACTCTGAACAGCCCATGACATGACAGCTAATAGAAGCAGACTTCGCAACATGCACGACAAAAAAGTAATCGTAAACTAGGTTACTAAGAATCAATGAACTTTTCTTCTATCTCTGAGAGCCTTAAAAGTGTCTGTTCAATGCTGGAAATCGTAAAGTGCGATTTCTGTTAGATCAAGTAGCAATTTCCACATGATTTCTTACACAGGATGTTTACGAAAAGACTTGACACGGGCAGGTTTATGTTGCGAAGTAACCTTTGCATGACCAGGTGATTGTGCAGAGCAGCATATAAATCGTTTGGATCATGGAGTTAGCAACACTTAAAGGTTTTAGAAAAATAATGATTCCTGTTATCATCTGAGTCGAGAATGTTCATCATGAAAAACATGATGTCATATTCAGCGAGACATCTCATAATAATTTAGCTTTATTAACAACTGGATCATTGGATAATGCAATTCAAGACTTTTTATTGATTTAGCCATTATGGTATATCTGCCAATATACCATAATCTACAAATATGGTAAGTGTATGAATCAGCTTAAAATTAAAAGGGAGCCAAAAACTTTGATAAAATTTAATAATTTAATTTAACATTTTTAATAAAGCAATATTCCACTCGCACTTGTTGGATATGAGGTGATTATAGCCAACTCAGCGCTACGTGCCTCATTGGCTATCTATCATCTCATATCCAATGCACACTCATGGACTAATTGTTAATTAACATTCCTAATGTACGTTTTCAACGGTAATGGCCATATATTCTTTGTGGGTATGGTTTAGGACAACACAAGGGCTCTTCATTAGGATATCTTTTGCATTTAGAGTTTCCACACAGATAACGTTTTGTTTGCATGTAGCGATACAAACATAGCCTGAGAAAAGCAGCCGTCCTTTTGCTCCCTTTGTTTCCCCGTTTCTTTCGCAGGTGAACAAAGGGAGCGAAAGGACAGCTGCTTTTCTCAGGCTATACAAACACAGAGAAGCAGGCTTTTAATCAAAATCATACACTTCAAAGACAAACCAAACTCTGGACAAACTAAGTGTACTTGTAAGGATATTGACAGGATATTGGAATGGCTGTTATATCAATGCAAGTTTATCTCTGTTCCCTTTGTTATCTAGCAGAAAAGGCAGAAAAATTGATACTGATGTGCATTCAGCTTATTTGTTCCACCAGAGAAATTGGATTTAACTCTAAGATGAAACTCTGATTTAGTCTCGACAACCAAACTTATTTTGGTGTAAAACTGAGCTCTGGGTAGACTGGAATGGGTAGTGCATGTGTTATTGTCATTATTGTACAGCATCATGACCTTACACATGTGGAACAAACTGCTCCTTGAAATTCAAAACAGTCACAGTGTAGCCATGGGAGATGACAAAATGCAGAGCCCCACTCCATGGAGTACACTGTGGAGTACTTAAAAGGAGTACCCCAAAAAATCATGTATCGGTCAAACAAAATATTTAAAGAACAGGGTAAATCATGTAGAAGTATATATCATTTTGAGTTTTCCAGCTCTCCGATCGTTACAGTTCAATACAGTCCAGTTCTTGGGGGGGCAGGGGGCTTTCAGTCTTGCTGCAGGTAACCCTCCATTTTGGTTTTTATCGCTGTGCAATGAGTTTCATTTCATTATGCATCTCAATTTTGTTACACTACAAATAGATGGGTGAAGAGAAGGTCAGTTCAAACACATGAATTCCTTTTTTTTAAGTCCTAGCTTTTATCCTCATCGCAAGCACACAATTATGAACCCACGAGGCCCTGTTTTGATAGATTAAACGCCACACCTCTTACAGACACCCTACATAAATAGGTATTTTGAAAGACGTAAAACCCGCTGCCAAATGAAGTAGTCCGTGCTTTTGGCCTTCTGAAGATCATAAGATGAAGATAGTAATTGGTCCATCAAAGAAAACATTTACGGACCACATTTAAGCCTTCAGTTTGAAGTTGCCAGCAGTTTATTGTTAAATTCAAGATGGCGGTCAATTCGTGGACAGTGTATTGAACTGTGACAATCATACAGCTGGCAAGATCAAAATACATCAACATATGTACAACTAAATAATTTACCATGTTTATATTTACTATTTTATCTGACCGATACATGACTTTTAGGGGTACTCCCTGTGGGTATTCCATGTAGGTACTCCTTAGGGTACTCCATGGAGTAGGGTTCCGTATTTTTTCATCTCTCTTTTTTAAGTCCAAGCTTAAGACACAAGTCATCTGTTCAAGCTGGCTTACAATTTGTTTTAACATTTTAAGATTTTAATATTTTTCAAATTTTATCATTTAATCGTTTTAATATTTTTATGGAATATTTTGCAAAGCTCTTTAGAAAATTTTTAAAATTTTAGGGCTTTAGAAATGTAAATTATTATAATGGACAGTAAGACGTAAGGATGCCTCCTTAAATGAGACATTGACAAGGCGCAATCACGTAGCTTGTCATTACCATAGCCTAAAATAATTAGTAAGTTAAAGACATTTTCAAATGGAATGAGAAACCCAAAAAGATGTGAATTGTGTGGGTAAAAGTTTGGCCAGTTCATAGGTCCTACGTAGTTAGAACTTTGAAACTCCGTGCAATGTTAAGGATACTTGAGATGAATTCCTTTTGCATATCCAGCAAGATCTTAATATCTGCCCTCACACAAGTTCTTAATACATATCTAGTGTCTCTCTTGATATGCCCTCGAGCACATCGATGATGATGTTGTGCTGTGCAATCTTATGGCAAGTACTGCTGATGCATCTCCCATCAAAGTAGTGCATACTTCAAGGTTTCCTCTTCCTTCTGTTTCCTGCTTGCCATCCACGGGCAACTCATCTCTAGTTGATACAATGAATATATGAAGTTCATATATTTTGAACTGCGGTGATAGATACCTATAATGCATGATCCTCGCAGTAGAGAGCGCTATTTATGCAATAACGAAAATCAGACCTGAAAAAAATCAGGCCTGTACGGGATTCGAACCACTGACCTCTGCGATACTAGTGCAGCGCTCTACCAATTGAGCTAACAAGCCAACTGTGAGCAGGCCGTTAAGTTGATTCGTAATAAACCCGTGATGATAAATCAGATACGATGAATGTATGAAGTTCATATATTTTGAACTGCGGTTATAGATATGTATAATGCACGATCCTCGCAGTAGAGAGCACTATTTATGCAATAGTGAAAATCAGACCTGAAAAATCTCTAGTAGTAGCACCATCTCTAGTAGTAGCACTTTCTTCAGCATATCCACAACTCTTGCATCGATCCAATTTCTCTTACTTCCGTCTTCTCTGCATACACTTGCACATCTCAGAAGGTGCTGGCTCAATCATTCTTGTACTCTGGCTTTGGTGTTTCAGGCAAGCACCAAGATGGCACACTTTCTCTTAGGCCATATCACAGAGCAGATCAAAGAATAGAACTTTGAGGGCTGCATTGTGCCTCGTCTTGTACTTACTCTGCGCTAGTGGGCCACATCCACTCAAAACATGGGGGATGCTCTCCACAGCTTTTCTGCACATATGACACTTGACGTCTGTGTTGTTGCTTGTCTTTGTCTTGTACTGTTGGTAAATCTTAGTGGGGAGTAGCTGTTGGTTTAGTTTGTAAACTCCAGCCACTGTGTGCATGGGCACAGTTTTCCAGCAGCATAGCCAACTGAAGCAGCCAATCACATCTGCGTCATCCAATCTTGCTTCAATCAACTTTCCTTGCCATTTCTGTTGGTGTACTTCCTCAGTGCTACTTTCTTCCTCCTTCATCCTCATCTTTCTCTCCAGATAACTTTTCTCCTTATACAGTGTTAGCAGTTGGGCACAGGTAGCTTAACTTCAGGCCCCGGTTGTTCGAAGGATGGATAACGCTATGCACTGGATAAATCTCTATTCGGTGGATAGCACAGTACGTTTTGGTAACACTTATCCGCTGGATAGCGATTTATCCGTTGGATAGCGTTATCCGCCCTTTGAACAACTGGGGCCAGATGAAGTCCTCTTTCCAAAGCATATCTCTCTATTATATTATTATTATTATTACTATTATTATTTTTATTATTATTATTAAGTAATTCCGGCAAGGAACACATGCTTGGACAAATTATCTTATGTAAGCATCCTCCCTCCCTCCCTCCCTCCTTCCCCCACCTCAACGTGTAAAGGATGCTGGTTAAGCATTGGAACTGTGAAACAAATGTTAAACTTTTAAGTCCCTTGATCTGATATGCAGACTCTCTTTAAATTAACATTGATGTAAAATGTGTTCCATTTGTTCTGATGAAGGGCTAATGCTCAAAACGTCATGAGTACAGAATTGTACTTTCATTTAAGTACAATCTCAGGTGCCAAGAATATGTTTTATCTTTACCTAAAGTTAACACTACCAAATATGGACTCAAGTCATGGAGTTATTTTGCAGCCAAGAAATGGAATGAACTCTCAAATGACATTAGAATAAAAGCGGGCACCAAAAGATATAGTAAACAGAATTAGATCGTTAAATTTCGGGGATTAGTAGATTTTTAACGTTAGTTTTAATTTTATTTTGATCGCGGTGGTAATATTGTGAAAACAGTTTTAAATTACTTTTAATCAGTATTTAATTTGTGATTTTACCTGCTGTGATATTAGTGTTGTTAGTTGTTAGGTTTCATTAGGTATTAGGTGGAATACCTGTAAACTAGCTAAGCATATTTCTATGTTAAATAAAGTATGTATGTATTTTTTTATGATGGCCAATTTCCATTATCAACTCAGTTGATGAAACCAAAATTGCTTTGCAGAATAGCTTGGAAGGATAATTTGGTATCACAATAAGATAACTTTCTTCAGATGATTTTTTTGTCTTTTTACAGTACCTATCCATTTGTGTAATTACTTGACAATCCCAGCTGGGTAAAGAAGCTAAGGTTCTATATTGATGAGTTGACCATGGTTCCCAGCTTAAACTCTACATAAACCTTTCGATCAAGTTAGGCTATGCTCTGTGAGATCCATGGTACCTTTGATGGCGTCCATATGCATTAATTATCTCTGTTCAAATGACTAGTTTGATTACATGACCAAAATCATGCATGTCATGTTGCAATTATTAGCAAAATTAAAGCATCAGCAAATAAGAAATATGCAGTTTAAGACTGCATATATGGCTGTTGAAATAGCACAATTTTTATAGCAACGAAAAGAATCAGTTTATATAAAGTTGCTAGAAGGTGGTGTCGCAAAAGATTCATCTTGTATGCAAAACAGAAAATCTGCTACATCTGACACATTTATGAGTACCCTGTTCCACAAGAGATAGATGATTCAAGAATATGGTGTTTAATTGACACTTTACCAATAATCATATGGTAACAAATATTCATATTATCAATAATAATAATATTGATAATAATAATAATGACAATAGTAACAGTGATGATAATTTATAAAGGCTTGCTCAGGAACCTCAATGTTCTTCTATTGGTGTATCCTCTAGGCTCTAATGATGATTAAACTATGCTTTTTTAAATTTTTCTTGTTAACTGTAGATTATTTTCTTATTTCATTGTGATCTCATTTTTGTGAGACTTTTGTTTCATACAACAAGGCATTCATTGTTATAAGATATTCCACCATTTCACCATGCCAGTATTTTACTTTCCACCGTCTTATTATTCCAGGGTCCCTGTTAAGCTTCAGACCTTCTTCCTTTGCACATTTTGGCAGCTCTCTTGGCTATTAGTTGCTGATTGAAGTGGTAAAAAGGTTCTCTCTTTGAATAAATAAAATTGTTCTTCAAAGTTTCCACACTGTGCAGATCAAAGCTATTTTGATATTTCGGAAAGGAAAAGTCTTTTTTTCAATTAAATGCCAGAGACACCACTGTGAAATTACTTTAGATGCGTATCATCTTTTATACTGTCATGGCAAGAACTGAAAAAATAAAATCTTCAGATCTCTTGGGCATAATCAGCGATTCAAACAGTAAAATGCTCTCTCTTCAAAAAAGAAAATGTTCCTCTAAGTTTTCTTGATGCACCAATCATGCCTTTTAAGATATTTCTGCTAGATTTTTTGTAGTTTTATCATGTTAATTCCAATGTTTATGAGGAGTTTGTCATCTTTTGTAGAACTTGAAACAAACAATACTGGTCAGTAGCACCTGGAAACATGGGTTCAAAATTAGGTCAACATCAGGATTCCTAAGGGTTGAACGACTGAAGGTGTTCTGTAGCAAAAAAAAGCCAACAGTAAGGAACATCGGGTAAAACTCAACAGACTTTGTAGTGGGCCAAGAGGTTGTTTGTATTCTGTTGTTACACTCACTCAACAGGAACACATTTTTTTCATTACCCCCATAGGAGACAGTAGCCACAAAAATGTTTAAACCCTAAGGTTTTTACCATCAGTTATGTCTGTTTCATTTCTTCAGAGATCATTGAAAGGTTGAAAGTTGAAGATAATACTCTGCCAATATGGTAAGTGGTTATTATAATGAAAACACTGACCCCTGGTCGATGGACTACCCTAGCTGATGGACTCCCCTGATGGACTACTCAAACAAACTCCCCTAAAATGGACTAACACCCACAAAATGGAAAGCGCTACTATCTAATAGTGTATATTAACTTACATTGCATGTTTTCATTATTAACCTGCAGTATTTTTTAGTTACAACAAAAGCCCAAGGAATGGCAATTCATTATTTCTGCAGTCTATTTAGTTTCAATTCTCTACCTTGTGTCTCCTAATACTAATTGTGTCCACTTCATTGACAAACCATCTTTATTCTGCTTCAAGCTTCAACTCATTCACATTTGTAAACATGTTAACTCTTTTATA
Source organism: Stylophora pistillata (assembly GCF_964205215.1). Lineage (NCBI taxonomy): Eukaryota > Metazoa > Cnidaria > Anthozoa > Scleractinia > Pocilloporidae > Stylophora > Stylophora pistillata. The sequence continues at coordinate 43,382,316 of NC_142522.1, forward strand.
GGGCAATATAGCAATGTGTCATATCATCTTGCTGTTGTGTCATTAAATCTAGAGATGGCAGACTGTGAAGATCAATCTCTGATTTGCAGGCATGCATGGCAAATATCTACATCAGTCTGTTTAGCACAAAAATTAATATTGTTGATTTCTCACCTTAGTTTATGACCAATACTAAAACTGAGGTAGGTAACATGACTCGAGCAATTTTTTGTAGGAAGGTCTTAAATGTTTAAGATAATGGCCTCATTTTCATAGTATTTATTGTGGGTGACAAAAGACAAAAGTCTTAAAAGGGTTGGTCCATTTAAGGGTAGTCCATCATTTTCCATTGGGGTAGTCCATCTTGGTTGTCCAGGGACTGGGGGCCAGTCTTTTGTCCACCCCCTCTCGTGGGGGTGTAAATAAGTAAAAATATCTAAACTTCAAAGAACTGACACCTCAATATTCAACATTCCTTCTTTGCAGTCGATGTCTGGTATCACTCCAACTGAAGAATGCGTAACAAGCTACAATGAAATGCAAATTAAGAAGAAGTATGGATATTTAATCATGAAAATCAAAGACGAAAAGAAAGTGGCCATTGAAGAGAAAGGTGATCCATTTCCAACAGATCAGCCACAAAGTAAGAATAAAGAAGAATTTGATAAAGTGAAAGCAAAATTCTTGGCTGAAGAATGTGAACCGCGCTTCTTGCTCTTTGACTTTAAGCTAGACACCAAGGATGGCCGCCGAGAGAAAATAGTTTTCATCAACTGGTAAGCCCGATTTAATTGTTCTTTTCTTTTTCTTTTATATTAAGGTAAATGGAAAATGGTGCCACATTTGAAGGTTTTAGACTGAATAATATGAATTTTCTTGACTAAAAACTCAGTACATCCTGTGGATTGCTTTGGGGTAACTGTCTTATTAGATTCTCTTCAAAAACCTTTGGAGCTAAAATGCTGTACAAGAAATGAAAAAATACGTGTTTAGCCCAGAGTCTGTATCATGCAAATCCAGTAAATTCAGCAGCAATACAACAAATAAAACAGTTAGTAATTGGCGATTATTTGAATTTGGCAGTCACAGGTAGATAACATCTGTAACACTTTAATTTCCTCATTTGAACTTAATTTTGCATGTACTTACTTTTACAATGTTGGTGATACAGAAATTTGCAGCTTTTTATATTCATAATTCCAGAATCCAATATAGCATAGCTGTCAAGATGTTCCATACATACCTGTACAATGTCATGTACTTGTCAGAAAGTCATCAAATAGTTGTAATTACTTAATATGCTGATGTAGACTATATTTAAGGTGAGACTTGCGTATGTAGGTTGTTCTAGGTTGTATTGTAATTTGGTGAACAGTAAACTTGCTTGTTTGGATACTATGTCCACTTTGTTTTATCCTTAACTGTTAAACCCTTAACAGTGACCAGCATCTGATTTCTCCTTATGATTTTACCCCTGAATCACACATTCAAGTCATGATCGTGAGAACAAAAGGAAATGATCACCAACTAACGAATCTCTTGACTGTATTTTGAAACAAATTCTCCTTGTCAGCACCTTAGGAAATGCATAGAGAACACTATGAAGGATGTACATACTGCAGGGCTGTGGTCTAGCAGCGCCAGGTGGCCCCTGGTGCCTTACTTTTGCTCTTGGGTGACTCAGGAATTATAGCTTTGTCATAAGAAGCATAATTATGCTGGGCACCCTGGATTTCACAGTTTCAGAGCACTGCAGGGCTCCCTTCAATTTTTCTTAGAGCGCAGCCTTGTACTGGTGCCAGGGTGTAAAGGGTTTATAGACTGGAGTTTCATGTAGCTCTCAAGTGATTTTGGTGTCCAATTTTACTTGATGGAGGTCTTTAGTGTATGTGGGTTCAGTTTACAATAGAGAAAGGGGGAGAAATTTGTTGCTGGCTGGTGCAGGGCTAGGCACTAACTTTTCAACTTACTAGCTAAGTGGCTAGTGAAATCTTAGATGTCACAACAATTTCAGTTTGTTTACAAGCCAAACTGGCCTGTGGAAATCGAAAACCACTAGCCAAAACTGAATTTCTACTAGTCTGTGGCTATAGTTGGCTACTGTTAGTGTCCAGCCTTGTTGTGTCTGCCCCATTTAGCTTTTGCAGTATGATTGAGCCTTGTAATGGATGGTTTATTGTTTAAGTTTTAATTCAGTTGCATATTTTGCTTTTAAATATAGCCTTTCTTTCAAATTCTTTGAGGAAGTGCAAAGATCATTCCTACAAGATGCACTTCTCCCTTAATTGTCATTCAGTTGTGGGTGCATGCACATTACTTCTCTCGATTGTTTGTTTTCAGGTGTTCTGACTCTTGTCCAGTCAAGAAGAGGACGTTGCAGGGCAGTACCACCGTAGATTTGACCAAAGTGTTTAGTGGCCTTGGTGTTACCCTTCAGTGTAATGATGCTGATGAATTAGATTACAATTCCATTGCAAGTGAGGTGGTCAAAGCAAAGTAAACGTCTTTAATCTTTGCATTGAGGGGATAGTCTTTCTCTGTAAGCAATTTTAGAGAGTCTTGTCTGGGTCAGTAGATAGATGTTGTTGTTATTTACTGATATACTTATAGTTGTTAATCAGTTGTCGTGGTTAGTGTTTCTATCTTTCTTAGAATCAGTAACTCTCTGAAAATCAAAATGGCAATTTATATGCTGTTTTATCTGCTAAAGATGACTAGAAAAGGACTAGCAGTTCAATATAAGAAAGCATTTTTGTCAGGGTGAGAAAATAGGTATTTTTGTAATGTGTCTCAACAGGTTTTGTCCGATATTGTTGTTCAATGAACTTTACTTATTACCATGCAAGTGTAGTCTTACTGATCCTTGTACTCACATTAGAGGTCAGGATGAATATAACATTTATCTTAAAATGCACAAGTCAATCATTGCCACAGCAAAGAGGGATAATTGCTCAATTGTTGACTCTTTGACTGCCGAGATCTCATGAGTAACTCTCCTTACTGTCTTTGCTACAATTCTTATGATGTTAGTGAAGAAAATTATGTATTGGATCAACTAATGATCCCCCAGTGAATATTTTTCATTATTCTGATCACCAGTCCACTTGATTTTATATCGACACTTGTAAGGAGAAATTACATCTTGGTCATTCCTGGAAGTGAAAGGGTAAGAAGTGAACATTCCAAGTGATTCTGACTAATGCATACTAGCTATTATCTGATTAATTATCAATCAAACATTTAACCTTAAAATTTAACTTAATTGTATACTGAGTGGGGCTATATATAGCCTCTTTCGAAAGTTAGCCAATTGTCTTAAAATTTCCCAAATTTTCTCAATTGCTACAAAATCTCTTTAAGTGAAACATTCCCATCAATCAATTAAGGGGTGTTCATGTTGGTGTTGGTATCATTTTTCTGTGCATTTTATTATAAATTGGTTTCAATAATTATGTAGGTGCCATTTTGGATAACGTCTGTAACAAATCTAAGATGGGCAGCCTGCTACCTGCTAGTCGTGAAATTAATCCCTGGTGTAGCTTTACAGTTGAGGTAACAATTCCTTGTTACTGTATTTTCATGTGATTAACAATTGATAAAGATCTATAGACATTCACCACCAACTGATCGACACGACACGTTGTCTTTGAAATTTTGCCCTCCGAAGGTGATCCTCGTTTTTTATGTTTACGGACAAGTTGCCCTAAAGCGAACGCTGTTATTTGTGTGATGAATAATTTCCATTTCGTTGTCATTTACAGCCAGTAAGCCTGATATCATAAGTAATTGTTTCTTCTGTTAACTCACGATAAGATCTCGGTGCGATGTAACTCAGGATTTTGGGCGCCATGACTTAAAAGCAAGGGCGACATAACTCTAGTTCCCGGCGAGTTGCCTTTCCGGCGACTTGACTGGTTACCGTTTCTTTTTCTCGAGCAACCTGTAACTTAATTGGAAAACACGTACCCCAACGCTGTATTTTGCTACTTTTTCCAAGTACTTTCGTTGAAAGTTTGAATTGCCATTACTGTCTTAGACAAGTCTTAATTATACGGAGGTAAGAAACCGTCCAATAAAGCTAGAATTGATTTTTCTTTTTGTTTTTGTTTTTTGAAATGACTAGTTTGTGTTAAGCGTAACGTATTTCTTCGGATAAGCGCCCTCCTCCCTTAAGGCAGTCCTTTTGAATAGGCGCTCACGCTCTTTTGATTGCCCTCTCCCGAATAAGCGCCCACCCCTTATGCAATAAATGTCAAGCAAGCGGTCCTTTCGCTTCCCTCCCCATCAATATCCTGGATAGTAGGGATTCAAGGAGAACCTGTTTCTATTACCACCTTGCTTTTACTCCTTTTAAAATTTCAACTAAATGGAATCGGTAAAGGAGAATTGTAAAAGCATAGAGAAAGATGTTTTTCGTCTTATAACGAGCTTGGGACAGAGAAATGATTTGAAGTTCCTATGAGGAACTTCGTTTTAGCCTACACTGAAACAGTGAGATAAGAAGCGGGAAGAAACTCTCGACTGCGTCTCGTGTTTCTGCTTACTCTTTTTTCGTGCTCTAGCCGCTCCCTATGTGCTTCACAACAGAACAGAGTGCAGTCAGGCTTCTCTATTTGTTAATCATATGATAGACAAAGGAGAAGAAATTTTGGATTGACTTATATCCGCAAAATGCTCTATAAAGCTTTTGCTGCATTGCTGAGTCGAATGGGAGGATCCTCTGCCTTTTTTTAGAAGACTTCAGGAACAGCAGAGATCATGGTTACACGGTTAAATTCTCCAGTAATTTATTCAGTTGTTAACACGATCATCACTCTGTCCACATTTTACTTTTCTTGACTTTTATTTCTAGGTGTTGAAAACTACGGAACTTGGCGGAAAATTTCACAAGCTATGCTTAAGGGAGTACCGATAACGTTCTGAATGGAAATCAACGTTAGGTTAAATATCAACATTAATCACGCCGTTCAACGCTTTGAAAATGAAAGTAACATTAAAAACGACTTAGGGGTCTCACCAAGAAGTTTTTTATTTGGAAAGCCTGTTTAAAAAAAGAACGTTAGATTTCCTCCGTTAATGTAAACTTTGCTCTGCTTCCTGCAAGCCTAACTTTTGAATAAGTATATGATATGCCATTGATAGCGACAGAGGAAAACAATCAAGAAATATGCATGCGGCCTCTCCAAAGAATGACTTGATGGAGGAGCACCCTTTGCCAGAGAAAAGGGAAATCAAAAAGTATGTTCCTTTATAATTCAAAACACACAACAAAGGCTCACTTTCAACTGAGGGAAGAGTGCAGTCTAACATCGAGAGGCCAACTTCGCCAAAGTTAGCAAATGGCTGAAGCGTGGAGGTATGAAGAGAAATGGAATTGTTTACACTCTCAAAGATAAACCCCTTAGTTCGCCTTCAGCATACTTCTATTTTTAGCCATAAAACACCAAATGATCACGTTTTGAACGCCAGATTTCTCACCCAAACACAGCTAGATTTACTTAATTGTTTTCTTCGAGCGGTTGAAATTGTTTGGGAGACTTGGAATGTTCGGTATTTCCTTTATTACTCGATGCAACTAAAACCAATCAGACTTCATCAGGTACATTACTTACGTATGTTCGTCACTAAACCCCTCCCATTTAATAACTTCATCGCCCATTCGTAATTTCTAGCTTAAGGAGCAGTGTGGACCTCTTCTTGTTGGTCAGTGTTAACCAGCTTAAGAATCTAAATAAGGTGAGAAATGTACAAGTTTTCTGTTGCTAGTAAGTTTTCTAACAGTCGATTTTAGCTAGACCGGAATAGCTATCGAATGGGATTGGAATTCACCGAAACGATGAGAATATTCTTTTGATCAGGAGCCCCGAGGAGTAAATTTCTGCTCCTTTCTGTTGTGGTTAAGGCAGTATTTTCGTATCTTGCAGCAGTTTGTTGCACTGAAATAAGGTAGCTGTTTGAGCTCGTAGTCAAAAAAGGTTGAGCTTCGAACATCTCCCAATTTCGATTACGAAAAGGTGCGCTCTTTCGCAGAAGTATGGCTTGTTGAATTATGCGGAGAATTCTCTATGAGTGTGACTAACGTAGTTTTAATGGATTACTTTCAATTCTCTGATGGCAACTAGAATCATCATGTTTTTAATAATCTTTATGTCTTGCTAACTTCATGACCGATGTTTAAGGCAGCTAGAGTTGCTTTGCACAAGCAATTAGTTACTTGGTCAGGAGAGACCGATCACTGCGATCCTAATCAGGCTCAGCTGAACTCTGTACTTAAACACACCCTGCACAAAAAATCATGTGATTATTCTGTTTGATTTAACAGAGATCGCTGAATGCGACAAAAAGAAACGGAAATGAGAGAGAATACTATTTCATAAATTAAAACATAAAAGGAAGAGTAACTTTCCACTTGACGGAAGGAGAAGTGCAGTCGAGTATTTCAATTAAGTCAAACTTCGACGTATTAATGTAACATGACAGAAGCTTGAAGGTATGGAGATAAATGATGTTTTCTTACTGACACTTAAACCTGGTTGAACTTCGGCGCTTTTAGTTCTAATTATTCTTAAAACACTGGTACCACGTTCTGTAGGTTAACAGACACCAGATGTTCACATGGAAGACAATAGAATGTTTACCAGAGTTGCCTAACCGAGCGATACTGAATAATAGCTACACAGTTAACACTACAGCTAGACTATGACTCAATCGCCTTATCTGTCCCAAGGGCATGTTTCTGAAACGATTAAAACAGGAATTAAGAGACGGCGAACGAGTGTTTGGGACTGACTTGTGCAACGGTAATTTATATGGACAAGAATACAAAATTGCCGATGACACCGCGGAAAAGCCGGATCTGAACACCAGTTTTAAGCAATCGGTCGTTGGAGAACTCAACAGGGACGATAATCGAGTGGCTTTGAACTTGAACTGATTACAAAAAAATTAATGTTGCTCTGATATGAGTTGTAGGTGTGGTAGGAATCGAATCTTTGGAGAGGTGATCATCGGAGAATTAATCCGCGAAGGCCACAAAAAACTTGAACAATAAATCAAAAAACTACAAACGTACTGCAAATATTATCAACATCTTCTCGATTGTCAAATCGCGATACAAATTCATGAAGTTTACTTTCACTGATATTTTCCCTATTTCACTTGACAATGTCAGTAATGTTGTAAACCAAGAGATGAAAAATAACTTGGAATAACAACTGGTCATGTTAAGCATGTGTATGAAAAGGTCTGGATGCACACGGGGAGTCCGGAGAGCATGAGAGAAGTGTGGTTCTTCGTTCCTCGTTCCTCGTTCCCCCGTCCACACTCTCCATTCTACACTCTATATTCCACCTTCTCCGTTGCTCGATCTCCTTTCAGAATTTAATAAAATCGAGTGCTAAAGATTTTGCTAAAGTCTACTGACACAGAGATGTTTTGCTTCGCCAAATGAGATAGTTTCCTTGTGTTTAGCGACCTTTTAAAGTAAAAAGGAAATTCGTTTTACAGACAGTGAAACCAGCGGAAATTAAACCTTCTAAACCGGCGTCACCCCCAACTAGAGCACCGACAACTACTCCAGTGCCGCTGAGATAGCACGACCACAATTATGCACGTGTTCTAGATGGCACGACCACAATCATGCACGTGTTATAGATTGCCTTGCAGACTCGTGACTGTAAGAGGGAGACTTATGTCTTTCGGCGAGACCGACTGTCCTTTTGAGAAAAAAACTTTCTATCACCTCTTGAAGTTTAAGTAGTTAATGTCATTAGTTTTCTCATCGAGGGTAGCTTTGCTCTTCAAGACCACGGTATCTTTGATAACATGACCATACATGTCACGCCCCAATATTTTCAGCAGAAAGCATCACCAAATTGTGGAAGGACTTTAGCCTAAAGGTTATTGTTTTGAATTTTACCCGTTTCCTTTTCTTTTAGAAACTATTAGAAGGGTGAAAGTTCAAGATAACAGTCTGCTAATATGGTCAGTAGTTATCGACAGAATTCAGTAATCTAGTACTTAGTGTGCATTACCCAAAATTATACGAATCAACAAGTAATGTGTGAATGTAATTTCGTGCAAAGATTTAGTAACCCACATTCAAAACACAATAAACTACTTTCGAGATGCCCAAAGCGTTTGCATCGGAATTGTTTTTCATTCTCATGCAAATAAAAATTCACTTTCACCACAAAACTTTGCTTCTAGCCTCGTTTTCGAAGTGAGGTTATCGGAACCTGGAAAACTTTGTAATTGCATTGGAAGTTGTCTTGTAATGCGCTCTTGATCATTACATGTTAAAAAGCGCACTATGATATAATAAATTATTATTATTATTATTATTATTATTATTATTATAAACAAATACTCTTGTGAAAAGATTTGTCTACTTACGAATCGCATATGAGCCTCCACGGTCTGACGAAACACCGAAAAAAATCAAGATTTTTTGAAAGGCACTCTCACGCTTAGCATATTCTATCAAAAATAAAATAAGCACACGAAATCGAAGATAATCTTGAAGGTGTTGAAATTGATTAATGTAAAGTCCTGAATAACAAAGGGCGGAAAGTGAAGACAAACGAACTATTTGAGCCTATCATCATGTCAGTGTTTAGGCCGAGCATATATAGCAAGTCACAATTCGTGTTATTGGTGTCAACAATTTAACATTTAGCACAGCCAACTGATATCTTTTGTTGTTTTCTTTTTTGCCATAATGCACATCTAGTCGCCTTTTGAAGCACCAATATATCGGGGAATTCTCAAGGTAGCTACCTCTCAAAATTAGCAACCCCCCTGAGAGCTGACTCCTCAAAAGGTAACATTCCTTCCTTCCAGGCGATGTCCGTTATCACCGCAACCGAAGAATGCAGAACATGCTTCACTGAAATGCAACGAGAGCGCAAGTATGGATACATAATCATGTCAGTCGAGGGCACAAGTAATTATAAAGTGGTCGTAGAAGAAAAAGGCGCTGCATTCCCTTCTGGTCAGACACAAAGTGAGAATATAGAAGAGTTCAATAAATTGAAAGAAAGGTTCTTGAAAGAAGAAGATGAACCTAAGTTCCTGCTCTTCCACTTCAAGATCGACACTGAGGATGGCCGCAGAGCTGAGAAAATAGCTCTCATCAACTGGTAAGCATGATTTTAGTGTTCCTCCCAGGGCGCCACATCTTAAGTTGAACCCAAATGCAGTTTTAGACTGAGTTGACAACTCTCGCCCAACAAAATTAATAGATTTTTTTGTTCACTTTGGAATAATATCATTCTTTATTAGATGCTTTTAATTTTCTAAACCTTGGGAGCATAGTTGGCGTAGACGTGATGAACATATACTCGCTTAGTCTCTTTTAAATTGACCAACAGTACAATGTAGAGCAATCGTGTAAGCACTCAGTAACCTTTCGAATGTGGCAGTTTCAGGTAGATTAATCTGGACTTTATTCTGAGGAATAAGACTTAAACCTGTAAGTAAAGCGATTCACTCTGGTGTGCACATCCACTGTCACGGAGCTGTCTTGTTCATTAACATTCATTTTACAATAGATAATGAAGAGGAAATTTAATTGGGATTGACTTCTGTCCGCAGTGGTGGATCTGCTCTGTTCAATTAAGCTTTTTGCTGTCACGGTATAATTGACCCTGCGTGGACGATTCTCGGTTTAGAACATCAAAATGATACATCATGATAATTTTTGCTCAAAAACTCTTCTCAAAAATACTTTGAACGAAGGTCATTCTCGCAAGGTGTAACTTTCCCGTAATGAGTTTAATTGTCAACATGATTAGTTACCTGTGTCTGAATTTTACATTTCTTGACTTAATATTTTCAGGTGTTCAGAAAAATGCAGAGTCTCGAAGAAATTTCTGCAAGGCAGCACCCATGATTATTTGAGGAAAGTGTTTGAATACTTGAATATGATCGTTCAGTGTAAAGACAGGGCTGAACTGGATTACCAATCCATCGTAGACTCGGTGAAGAACATTATCTGATAATAATGATAATAATAATAATAATAATAATAATAATAAGAATAATAATAATAATAACAATAATAATAAAATATATAGAGCACGCAATCCACTATTTGTCCATGGCGCTTTACATCAATAAGTTAAAAGTCATCTAAAAATTAAAAGAGTTAAAAAGTTTGTTTAAAAAGATATGTTTTTAAATGTCGTTTAAAAATGTCTATCGAACTACTGGATCTTAGTTCAAGTGGGATCGAGTTCCATAGTCTCGGTGCCGCCACAGCAAACGTTTACTCTCCGTATGTTTTCAGTCTAGCTTTCGGGGTCGCCAGAGGGTGTTTAGAGGACGATCTTGATTTCCGTTCAGAGGTGTGGTACTTTAGTACTTCACTGATGTAGGAAGGCGCTGTTCCATTGAGAGCCTCGGCTTTGTAGACCAGTAGGAGAATTTTAAAAACTATACGGCAACGGACAGGTAGCCAGAGAAGCCGTTTGAGGACGGGGGTTATATGATCAAATTTCCTAGTACGTGTAACAACCCGAGCTGCTCTGTTTTGAATAGATTGCAATCTTGAAATTAGATGTTGTGGAAGACCATAAAGCAGGGAATTGCAGCTATCCAATTTCGCAGTAACAAAGGCATGAACAACAATTTTGGCACTCTCCTCGTCAATGTACTTTCTGATTTTGGCGATACTTCTTATGTGATAATGAGAAGACTTGTAAAATTGATTTTATGTGGTCCTCAAAGTTAAAACACTTATCAAAGATGACGCCATGATTACGAGCTGAGGATGATGGTACAACTGTCACGTTGCCAATTTGAAGAGAGTCTAAAGGAGGTCTGGGACGATACCTTGAGCTGATGAGAACAACTTCAGTCTTGTCTTGATTTAGTTTGAGCTAGCTTGTCGATAACCATCCAGTTATCTATATCACGGACACATTGCTCCATAGTAGTTTTACAACCTACAATTTTATCAAGACAGTCAATTTTAAATGTTTCGTTTAGTAAACAGACGTTGCCTATGATGACAGATATAATTTAATTAACACAACTCGTGATTGACATTAATTCCTCACAATGATTTAAAGTGTTAGCTTGTCGTGATTTAAACTAGTTTTTCAGAAGAATCAGTAAGAGAGAGAAGTCGATTTTTGTATCTGTTCGCTTACGCGA